>NC_140216.1:43738530-43783530 GCF_951802725.1 Rutilus rutilus | reverse complement strand
CTCTCAAATTCAAATTCAAATGAGCTTTATTGGCATGACTTGTACAGTATTGCCAAAACATTGGCCATTACATAAATGGACATTACATACACAAATAATCAATAAATTCAATAAATCAATCAGTAAACAAATGCATGAATACATGTATATAAACAAGAGAAAGAAAAAAAGAAAAGAAAAAAAACAACACCTTTGTACATTTGTACCAACATTCAGACAAGATAAGAATGATTCTGACTGTAGTTTTGTCCACTGGCTGACTCTCGTAGTTTGTGGCAGGCTGTTACATATTTTGCTGCTGTTGTGATTGAGCTGGAGTTCTCTCCCAGAATATGCTTTAATTTTTCTGCATTTGGTAATGCCATAAAATTTGGTTCTAGTTGTTGGAATCTAGTGAAATAGTCCGATCTAATGCTGTGATAGTGATCACAGTGTATCAGGAAGTGTTCTTCTGTCTCCACCTCTCTCTGAGAGCACAGTGAACACAGTCTCTGTTCACACACACACACACACACACACACACACACACACACACACACACACACACACACACACACACACACACCTCTCTACAGCCAGACACAGTGGTCACTCAGCCTGTACTTGGTCAGGGTCTTTCTCACTTTATGCTCTTTCACACAGCTCAGGTATTCTGCTGGTTTATAATCTCTTTTCAGGTGTAAATACAGTTCCATCTTCTTTTGTGATTTAGTAGCATCTTTCCAATAGGTAATGTAATTTTGTTTTTGTAATTGTATAATTTGGTTGGGCCAGATAGTGCTGTGCTGGTCTGGCTGTAGTTTCAGCATCAGCTGTGAGAGTGCGCTCCGGTGCCGGTTCTGCTCCTGACACCACAGGGCCTCAGCCTGGTATGAGCTCGGGTCACTGCGCTCCGGTGCCGGTTCTGCTCCTGACACCGCAGGGCCTCAGCCTGGTATGAGCTCGGGTCACTGCGCTCCGGTGCCGGTTCTGCTCCTGACACCGCAGGGCTTCAGCCTGGTATGAGCTCGGGTCACTGCGCTCTGGTGCCGGTTCTGCTCCTGACACCGCAGGGCTTCAGCCTGGTATGAGCTCGGGTCACTGCGCTCCAGTGCCGGTTCTGCTCCTGACACCACAGGGCCTCAGCCTGGTATGAGCTCGGGTCACTGCGCTCCGGTGCCGGTTCTGCTCCTGACACCGCAGGGCCTCAGCTGGTATGAGCTCGGGTCACTGCGCTCCGGTGCCGGTTCTGCTCCTGACACCGCAGGGCTTCAGCTGGTATGAGCTCGGGTCACTGCGCTCCGGTGCCGGTTCTGCTCCTGACACCGCAGGGCTTCAGCCTGGTATTAGCTCGGGTCACTGCGCTCCGGTGCCGGTTCTGCTCCTGACACCGCAGGGCCTCAGCCTGGTATGAGCTCGGGTCACTGCGCTCCGGTGCCGGTTCTGCTCCTGACACCGCAGGGCTTCAGCTGGTATGAGCTCGGGTCACTGCGCTCCGGTGCCGGTTCTGCTCCTGACACCGCAGGGCCTCAGCCTGGTATGAGCTCGGGTCACTGCGCTCCGGTGCCGGTTCTGCTCCTGACACCGCAGGGCTTCAGCTGGTATGAGCTCGGGTCACTGCGCTCCGGTGCCGGTACTGCTCCTGACACCGCAGGGCCTCAGCTGGTATGAGCTCGGGTCACTGCGCTCCGGTGCCGGTACTGCTCCTGACACCGCAGCGCTTCAGCCTGGTATGAGCTCGGGTCACTGCGCTCCGGTGCCGGTTCTGCTCCTGACACCGCAGGGCCTCAGCTGGTATGAGCTCGGGTCACTGCGCTCCGGTGCCGGTACTGCTCCTGACACCGCAGGGCCTCAGCTGGTATGAGCTCGGGTCACTGCGCTCCGGTGCCGGTTCTGCTCCTGACACCGCAGGGCTTCAGCTGGTATGAGCTCGGGTCACTGCGCTCCGGTGCCGGTACTGCTCCTGACACCGCAGCGCTTCAGCCTGGTATGAGCTCGGGTCACTGCGCTTCAGGTGCCGGTTCTGCTCCTGACACCGCAGGGCTTCAGCTGGTATGAGCTCGGGTCACTGCGCTCCGGTGCCGGTTCTGCTCCTGACACCGCAGGGCTTCAGCTGGTATGAGCTCGGGTCACTGCGCTCCGGTGCCGGTTCTGCTCCTGACACCGCAGGGCTTCAGCTGGTATGAGCTCGGGTCACTGCGCTCCGGTGCCGGTTCTGCTCCTGACACCGCAGGGCTTCAGCCTGGTATGAGCTCGGGTCACTGCGCTCCGGTGCCGGTTCTGCTCCTGACACCGCAGGGCTTCAGCCTGGTATGAGCTCGGGTCACTGCGCTCCGGTGCCGGTTCTGCTCCTGACACCGCAGGGCCTCAGCTGGTATGAGCTCGGGTCACTGCGCTCCGGTGCCGGTTCTGCTCCTGACACCGCAGGGCCTCAGCCTGGTATGAGCTCGGGTCACTGCGCTCCGGGGCCGGTTCTGCTCCTGACACCGCAGGGCTTCAGCCTGGTATGAGCTCGGGTCACTGCGCTCCGGTGCCGGTTCTGCTCCTGACACCGCAGGGCTTCAGCCTGGTATGAGCTCGGGTCACTGCGCTCCGGGGCCGGTTCTGCTCCTGACACCGCAGGGCTTCAGCCTGGTATGAGCTCGGGTCACTGCGCTCCGGGGCCGGTTCTGCTCCTGACACCGCAGGGCTTCAGCCTGGTATGAGCTCGGGTCACTGCGCTCCGGTGCCGGTTCTGCTCCTGACACCGCAGGGCTTCAGCCTGGTATGAGCTCGGGTCACTGCGCTCCGGGGCCGGTTCTGCTCCTGACACCGCAGGGCTTCAGCCTGGTATGAGCTCGGGTCACTGCGCTCCGGGGCCGGTTCTGCTCCTGACACCGCAGGGCTTCAGCCTGGTATGAGCTCGGGTCACTGCGCTCCAGTGCCGGTTCTGCTCCTGACACCGCAGGGCTTCAGCCTGGTATGAGCTCGGGTCACTGCGCTCCGGGGCCGGTTCTGCTCCTGACACCGCAGGGCTTCAGCCTGGTATGAGCTCGGGTCACTGCGCTCCAGTGCCGGTTCTGCTCCTGACACCGCAGGGCTTCAGCCTGGTATGAGCTCGGGTCACTGCGCTCCGGGGCCGGTTCTGCTCCTGACACCGCAGGGCTTCAGCCTGGTATGAGCTCGGGTCACTGCGCTCCGGGGCCGGTTCTGCTCCTGACACCGCAGGGCTTCAGCCTGGTATGAGCTCGGGTCACTGCGCTCCAGTGCCGGTTCTGCTCCTGACACCGCAGGGCTTCAGCCTGGTATGAGCTCGGGTCACTGCGCTCCGGGGCCGGTTCTGCTCCTGACACCGCAGGGCTTCAGCCTGGTATGAGCTCGGGTCACTGCGCTCCGGTGCCGGTTCTGCTCCTGACACCGCAGGGCTTCAGCTGGTATGAGCTCGGGTCACTGCGCTCCGGTGCCGGTTCTGCTCCTGACACTGCAGGGCTTCAGCTGGTATGAGCTCGGGTCACTGCGCTCCGGTGCCGGTACTGCTCCTGACACCGCAGGGCTTCAGCCTGGTATGAGCTCGGGTCACTGCGCTCCGGGGCCGGTTCTGCTCCTGACACCGCAGGGCTTCAGCCTGGTATGAGCTCGGGTCACTGCGCTCCGGGGCCGGTTCTGCTCCTGACACCGCAGGGCTTCAGCCTGGTATGAGCTCGGGTCACTGCGCTCCGGTGCCGGTTCTGCTCCTGACACCGCAGGGCTTCAGCTGGTATGAGCTCGGGTCACTGCGCTCCGGTGCCGGTTCTGCTCCTGACACTGCAGGGCTTCAGCTGGTATGAGCTCGGGTCACTGCGCTCCGGTGCCGGTACTGCTCCTGACACCGCAGGGCTTCAGCCTGGTATGAGCTCGGGTCACTGCGCTCCGGGGCCGGTTCTGCTCCTGACACCGCAGGGCTTCAGCCTGGTATGAGCTCGGGTCACTGCGCTCCGGTGCCGGTTCTGCTCCTGACACTGCAGGGCTTCAGCTGGTATGAGCTCGGGTCACTGCGCTCCGGTGCCGGTTCTGCTCCTGACACCGCAGGGCTTCAGCTGGTATGAGCTCGGGTCACTGCGCTCCGGTGCCGGTACTGCTCCTGACACCGCAGGGCTTCAGCCTGGTATGAGCTCGGGTCACTGCGCTCCGGTGCCGGTTCTGCTCCTGACACTGCAGGGCTTCAGCTGGTATGAGCTCGGGTCACTGCGCTCCGGTGCCGGTTCTGCTCCTGACACCGCAGGGCCTCAGCTGGTATGAGCTCGGGTCACTGCGCTCCGGTGCCGGTTCTGCTCCTGACACCGCAGGGCTTCAGCTGGTATGAGCTCGGGTCACTGCGCTTCAGGTGCTGGTAGAATTTCCTAGAGTTTATTTCCTATTTTTACAGCACATGTATTGTTTTTATACATGGTGTTTATCAAATCAAATGTTTTCCATCCAATCCCATTTTCCAGTAGTTTTAGGAAGAGTCCTTCATGCCAGATCGAATCGAAAGCCTTCTCAAAGTCAATAAAACAAGCGAAGACTTTTGATTTATTTTGGTATACATGTTTATCGATGATGGTGTGGAGGGTGTAGATGTGGTCAGATCTGAGTTCTGCAATCTTATATTAATTATCGTACAGAATATTTTCCCCAGGTTGCTATTGACACATATGCCTCTGTAATTGTTCGGCTCATAATTTGTCTCCTTGTTTAAAGATTGGTGTAATCAGGCCTTGGTTCCAGGAGTCGGGGAAATATCCTACACTCAAACCAATGTTGAATAATTTGATTATTGCGGTTTTGAATTTGTCGGTTGTGTATTTGATCATTTTGTTTAATATTCCATCGATGCCACATGCCTTGTTGGGTTTTAAAGCATGTAGTCTCTCTGTAAGCTCATTTACTGTGATTGGGAAATCTAGGGGGTTCTGATTGTCTTTAATTTTTTCTTTCAGGATTTCTAATTTGGTTTTTCATTCATTTCGAGCAGGATTTGTTTCAGTTGTTTTGTACAGATTTTCAAAGTGTGTCCTCCATATGTCCCCGTTTTGAATGGCCAATTCTTCCTGTTATGGTCTATAGAGAGTGTTACAGTTGTTCTCTCTCTCTCTCGCTCTCTCGCTCTCTCTCTTGCTCTCTCTCTCTCTCTCACACACACACACACACACACACAGTTGATCTCTCTCTCTCTCTCTCTCTCTCTCACACACACACACACACACACACACAGTTGTTCTCTCTCTCTCTCGCTCTCTCTCTTGCTCTCTCTCTCTCACACACACACACACACACACACACACACACACACACACACACACACACACACACACACACACACACACACACACACACACAGTTGATCTCTCTCTCTCTCTCTCTCTCTCTCTCTCTCTCACACACACACACACAGTTCATTATGCACTTGAAGCCGCACTTGAGTCGTGTGGATTATGGCTTTCCAGTGTGATATGATAGAAATAAACATGTACAAACATATTTATAAATGTATAGCCTATAATTCATCCATGTGCATTTATAAAATGTCTAATTATTTAAATAAAAATACATTTGAAATGGTTTTCGTTTACTAATAGAAATTATGCACACACATAAACACCTTATCGGAATGATCAAACTAACATAATGAATCATGATCTACAGTTCTTTCAGTCGCATGCGTTCCACCACTAGGTGTCGTAGTTTCGCGGGCGTGTTCTTGAGTGACATGGGTATGGAGAGAATCATGTGCCATAATTAAACAAACAAATCCAGCATTTTGTAAACAAACTCTATCTACTTCGCAAAGGAAAACTCGACTCGCAAACAAACAGAAAGCAATGTGCAAGTACAAAGGTCAGTTTGAGTGAAAATGCAGAGTAACAAATATGTATTGTGTTTTACAAATATAAATAAATGAGCCAAGATAATACTTCACAAATAAATACAAACTATCCTACAAATTGCATGTAACCTTTGAACAAATACCAAATCTAGTGGATACAAATGCATATCTGTCTGTTATGATTGTGTGACACTTGGCTTTTTATGAGATCTCTCGGCTCGATTCTCTCACAAATGCAGTTGAGGAACTTCCTCTTCTAGAACAGTAGATGGCGCTAAACTAGCGGATTAATTTAGCGCTAGTCTC
Source organism: Rutilus rutilus (assembly GCF_951802725.1). Lineage (NCBI taxonomy): Eukaryota > Metazoa > Chordata > Actinopteri > Cypriniformes > Leuciscidae > Rutilus > Rutilus rutilus. The sequence goes on along the minus strand of NC_140216.1, from coordinate 43,777,421 downwards.
CCGGGAGAAGCACTGATTTGAAACTTGCCTTTGCCAGAGCTGAGGAAAATGACCGGTGAACGGGTGTGTTTCTGTCTCACTGTATCTATAATTAACCTTTTTGAGGTTTTCTTTTGCAAAATGTTTATTACATATCTAGACAGAAATCCACATTAGCACTTACACTCACCTAAAGGATTATTAGGAACACCATACTAATACTGTGTTTGACCCCCTTTCGCCTTCAGAACTGCCTTAATTCTACGTGGCATTGATTCAACAAGGTGCTGAAAGCATTCTTTAGAAATGTTGGCCCATATTGATAGGATAGCATCTTGCAGTTGATGGAGATTTGTGGGATGCACATCCAGGGCACGAAGCTCCCGTTCCACCACATCCCAAAGATGCTCTATTGGGTTGAGATCTGGTGACTGTGGGGGCCATTTTAGTACAGTGAACTCATTGTCATGTTCAAGAAACCAATTTGAAATGATTCGAGCTTTGTGACATGGTGCATTATCCTGCTGGAAGTAGCCATCAGAGGATGGGTACATGGTGGCCATAAAGGGATGGACATGGTCAGAAACAATGCTCAGGTAGGCCGTGGCATTTAAACGATGCCCAATTGGCACTAAGGGGCCTAAAGTGTGCCAAGAAAACATCCCCCACACCATTACAACACCACCACCAGCCTGCACAGTGCTAACAAGGCATGATGGATCCATGTTCTCATTCTGTTTACGCCTTCTGTTAATTCTGACTCTACCATCTGAATGTCTCAACAGAAATCGAGACTCATCAGACCAGGCAACATTTTTCCAGTCTTCAACTGTCCAATTTTGGTGAGCTCGTGCAAATTGTAGCCTCTTTTTCCTATTTGTAGTGGAGATGAGTGGTACCCGGTGGGGTCTTCTGCTGTTGTAGCCCATCCGCCTCAAGGTTGTGCGTGTTGTGGCTTCACAAATGCTTTGCTGCATACCTCGGTTGTAACGAGTGGTTATTTCAGTCAAAGTTGCTCTTCTATCAGCTTGAATCAGTCTGCCCATTCTCCTCTGACCTCTAGCATCAACAAGGCATTTTCGCCCACAGGATTGCCGCATACTGGATGTTTTTCCCTTTTCACACCATTCTTTGTAAACCCTAGAAATGGTTGTGTGTGAAAATCCCAGTAACTGAACAGATTGTGAAATACTCAGACCGGCCCGTCTGGCACCAACAACCATGCCACGCTCAAAATTGCTTAAATCACCTTTCTTTCCCATTCTGACATTCAGTTTGGAGTTCAGGAGATTGTCTTGACCAGGGGCCGTATTCACAAAGAATTTTAAGGCTAAAAGTAGCTTCTAACTGGCGAATTTAGGAGCAACTCCTAAAAATAATGGGCATGTCTCTCATAACTTTAGGACTCCTAATTTTTTTGACTAAGAGTAATTCACGAAGCATTTTAGCCCTAAAAGTAGCACCTAAGCCTGGGACAGCTTAAAAGAAGTCGAGAGGACTCCTAACTCACTAAGACCTATTCACAAACCGCTTTTTGTGGTATTTCACATTGCGATGTTTTGAAATGCGTATGCGGCGGCTACAGGAGCTTCCAATCGCGAGGGAACAATTTTGCATTGTAGGCATAACTAGGGATGCAATAACGCCACCAACAACAAGCAAAACTAGGCTACTCATTCATTGCATGTAAACTAATTGTAACGTTTTATTGTGAATCAAATTAAAATGTTCTTCTCTTTGCAAACGTAGGCAGAGGCATATAGTGACAGATTAATTCAATAATGTTGCAAAGATATTGCATCAATCCATATGTTTCATTAGGCTACTATAGGCTATTTGTTTTGCCTTACTCTTTATTCATTTAGGCTATTTATTCAGTTATTCATCATCTTCCGTCCTTCGCACTACTTGTGTAGCGCACGCATTCTCAGACCTGTCACCTGTCACTCATCATCATAGTGGAGGTGTTTGGAATCATTCCCGCGTTACAATCATCAGCCAATCAAGGTGGTCACTTCAGTCAAGCTCGTGCATGAGTAATGACGTCATCCATAGCAACAAAGACTCACTCTTAGTTTAGGAGTTGTCATTTTTCTTTACTAAGAGTAGGTCTGAAAGGCGTTGTGAATAACTTTTAAGAGAAAACTCCTAGCTAAAATCTTTTAGTGCGATTTAGGAGTACTCCTAGTGGTAAGATAAAATGCTTTGTGAATACGGCCCCTGGACCACACCCCTAAATGCATTGAAGCAACTGCCATGTGATTGGTTGATTAGATAATTGCATTAATGAGAAATTGAACAGGTGTTCCTAATAATCCTTTAGGTGAGTGTATATATATATATATATGAAGAGTTCAGATTCAAAAGCCTCTAAGTGCCATCTGAAATTTTTATCAAGCTCGTATATTTAAGTTCAGTAATTTCACTTAAATAGCAATGAAAATGACCTATTAATTGTCATTTAAGTGGAACTACTGAACTTAAATATAGGAGCTTGATAAAAATTATCATTCTAGAAGAAAATTTCGGATGGCACTTAGAGGCTTTTGCATCTGAACTCTTCATATATAGAACAAACAATAACACAGATAATTATGCCAAAATGCCAGAAATGTCGAGTATCAGTATCAGTGATACTGTCATTCATTCATAAAAAAAGATGCTATTAAACAAATATTTAAAATATACTGTCTTTAAGTTGTTTCTAGGCCTACATTAATTTGGAGAGTAACTATGAAATTATTACAATATAAAAATATTAAAAACTCAAATGTTTTTAATCTCAATTAATTACAGAAAAAAAATTGAGTTTAATTAGTGTCACTGGCCTCACTGTTTTAATTGATCCAGCTATCCAGCCGCTAAACACTTCCACAATAAACTCCACGAAGGTGCAATTTATGCAGTTTAATCATGAAAAGTGTGAAACTACAAAGAAGATAAAAATACACAAACATGAATTTCACAAAATAGATAAATCATTAAATAAATGAGCATTCTCAAACACACAAGGCAAAGTACCAACCACAATACAGTTGTATCAACAGCATAGATTAATACTTTGCAAACTTGAGTAGAAAAAGGTAACAAACATGCTGAATTAAGTGCTACATTAAATGAAATGCTACATTACATAGCACAACAATAAAGAACTCAATGCTCACTTAACAAAATCAAACAGTCACTTACAGATATTGCATTTCAAAGGGCTTTGATAAGCAAGATGAAGATGGATGTCTGCAACAAAATAAAAGTCCTTGTTGAAACCGAAGTTTAAAGTCCAGCACACTCCCCGCCTGAGGTATGTAAAGACCTCACTTTAGTTTTTTTTCTCCAATATCTTAGGGGGAGTAAAGCAGAACCACTTCTGATATAGGGTGAATAAAGTTTTTCTGCACGCCTTCTCTGATAAATTTCAGCTCCACTTTCCTCACAAGACTATCTTTACTAGGTAGTGTTTTTGCAATGATAGCCATAGGCCACTGATTTTTCTCTGCTTGGCTATCTTTCATCAACACAATGTCTCCTTCCTTGAGACAAGGCTTCTTGTCTTGCCACTTCTGCCTACTCTGTAGAGTGGTAAGATACTCACGGCGCCATCTTGTCCAAAATGTTTCTGCAAGATTTTGAACTCTTTTCTACTCAGCCTTGAAAAGATCTTTATCTGTAAACTCGGCAAGAGGCGGAGGGATCGAACAGGTTTTCTGGGTCAACAGAATAGCAGGGGTGAGTATTAAAGGAACTTCAGGATCTGAAGATACTGGCACGAGAGGGCGTGCATTAATGATAGCAGAAACTTCAGCCATGAGGGTTACAAGAACGTCGTGTGTGAGATTCAGAGATTCAGATTCATCCTCCCCTCAATACGGTGCAGTCGTCCTGTCCCCTTTGCAGAAAAGCATCCCCAAAGAATGATGTTTCCACCTCCATGCTTCACGGTTGGGATGGTGTTCTTGGGGTTGTACTCATCCTTCTTCTTCCTCCAAACACGGCGAGTGGAGTTTAGACCAAAAAGCTCTATTTTTGTCTCATCAGACCACATGACCTTCTCCCATTCCTCCTCTGGATCATCCAGATGGTCATTGGCAAACTTCAGACAGGCCTGGACATGCGCTGGCTTGAGCAGGGGGACCTTGCGTGCGCTGCAGGATTTTAATCCATGACGGCGTAGTGTTACTAATGGTTTTCTTTGAGACTGTGGTCCCAGCTCTCTTCAGGTCATTGACCAGGTCCTGCCGTGTAGTTCTGGGCTGATCCCTTACCTTCCTCATGATCATTGATGCCCCACGAGGTGAGATCTTGCATGGTGCCCCAGACCGAGGAAGATTGACAGTCATCTTGAACTCCTTCCATTTTCTAATAATTGCGCCAACAGTTGTTGCCTTCTCACCAAGCTGCTTGCCTATTGTCCTGTAGCCCATCCCAGCCTTGTGCAGGTCTACAATTTTATCCCTGATGTCCTTACACAGCTCTCTGGTCTTGGCCATTGTGGAGAGGTTGGAATCTGTTTGATTGAGTGTGTGGACAGGTGTCTTTTATACAGGTAACAAGTTCAAACAGGTGCAGTTAATACAGGTAATGAGTGGAGAACAGGAGGGCTTCTTAAAGTCCCAAATCCGGCGTTATAATAGGAATCCGCTTTAGAACAAGCGCGCCTGCTCTTAAAGGGAATGTGAGATGTCGCTCTGATTGGTTTATTTCACGTTACGCCCAAACCACACCTATGAATAATGAAGCTACTTCAGACCAACCCCTTTTAGATTTGCGCCAGGCGCAAGAGTCATTTATCCCGCCGGGAAAATAGTAACAGCGCCCAAGACCCGCCCACAAAGTTACTTGCGCTTTGCGCTTTGACACTTGCGTTTTCAGATCGTTAAAATAGGGCCCCATGAGAGATCCGGTGATTGTGAGTGATAATGATAATTCATGTGAACACTGAAAACCATTTCACTTTTATACGGAAATGAATCAACATTGAGAATAACCTTCAAAGTTGTGGTAAAAAAAAAAAAGAATACAGGTTCCAGACTTACACAAGCATAAATATAAATATGCCAATGGACTTCCTGTGGTCAATAAACATAAAATAGAACACCACATCCTCATTTGTAGCGCATTTGGTTCACAATTTGTAGCCAAAACCGTTTTTCGGACAGCGGCCATATTGAATTTAGGGAATTTGGGAGGTCCTGATATACCCAATCATAAATGTAAGTATTCCTATGGGTTTTCCATGGTCAAAGAAGGTAAAATAGACATCAAGTTTGTATTTGTATCTCATCTGGCTCAAAAGCTATAGCCGAATCCCTTTCAGGTCTCAGGGACCATTGGCTCGGGCACCCTTGCTAAATCATTTCAGTATCCCCTCAGCTACATCTGTGCCAAATTTGGTGCTTGTAGATGAATTTGGGTGAACAATGGGGTGTAAGGCCCCATACTACAGCCCAAACTGCTTTTTTGGACAGCGGCCATATTGGAATTGGAGGATCAAGGGGTCCAGATTTACTGGGTCATAAATATAAACATTCCTATGTGTTTCTCATGATCAATTAAGCTGAAAAACATATCAAGTTTGCATTTGTAACTCATGTGGTTCAAAAGTTAAAGCCGGGACCCTTTTCGGGCAGCGGCCATATTGGATTTGGCCGCCATCTTGGCCCCCGAGGGTCGCTGGCTTCGGCGCCCTAGCTAAATCATTTTGGTATGATCTGTGCCAAATTTGGCACTTTTAGATGAATTTGCACGAAATTACCTATTTATGTGCTTAAGGCCCCCAACTATACTGTGAATGTGCTTTGAAAAGATCTGTACGGTATAAAGCGCTGTAGAAATAAACTTACTTAAGCTGGACTGTGATGCTATTTGCTATCTTCTGGAAACAAACTTTGTTGCATTATTTTCCTGTTACCACTGTAAAGCTGCTTTGAAACAATCAGTATTGTAAAAAGCGCTATATAAATAAATAAGACTTGACTTAAAGATGACTGGACATTTAATAAACACACTGTTTTGTTCTGATTCTGCTGCCTTGTTTTATTAGTCATTATGCTCGCTTTCACAATCATCATAGATGACCTTCAGCACTGGTGATGTTTGGCTTCTGGTTTGCTTGAGGTCATGAAGCAGCTCATCGCTCATGATGGTCGACCTCAGCGATGGTCCGATGATCCAGAATGCTGATGTGGATTTAGCGTAGTCGAGATCTAGATCTGAAGTTTACTTTGGCTGCGTTTACATGCACACAGCAGCTCAGACCTCACAAGCAGTTAGCGGTGTATACATGTGCTCGGGTTAGTGAGGCAGAAACCCAAATGCTTTCTCTTCATCCATTATGATAGTGCAATTTACATGCGGTTTCAGAGCTCAAACGCACAGAATAAGCGGTACATGTAAACATATGCTGTAGGAGTAAAGATTGCTGAACATGAGAAATATCAATGTCTCTGAAAGCATAATATGTATATATATGTTGTGAAATGACTTCAGGTTAGTCTGAACTCTCTGTATGGGACTGGGTTTATTGATCTGAGAGGGTGTGTTGTGTCTCGGGTCCCTCGAGGGCCGGTTCTGATGGAGCGTCGGGGCCGCTGGTGCCGCATTCCTCCCGCAGACGCTTAAACTCCTGACACACACACACACACACACACACGCAAGAATTAATGCAGAGACTCGAGAACATGCCAATCTGTGTGAGGATGAAGATCTCAGACCTTCAGGACGCTGTAGTTTGAGGTTCTGGCCACGTAAGTCCTCCAGGCTTCTGCCGCAATCTCTCTCTGCTTATGAGTGAAGCCAATCTGGAAAAGAGTTTCTCAGGTACTGATCAAACGCATACCAACCCCTTCGCCAGACAGGAGAAACAGCAGAACTGTGATGGTCAGTTTTACCTCTTCATACAGCAGCTTCTCCTCCTGCAGCTCCTCCTGCTGCTGACGGCCCAGAATGCTTTGCTGCAGAGAGCGCACGGTCTTCACCGTCTCTTCGCTGACCTGTCGAAGGCTCTTCAGGGCTTCTTCATCAGACGGGACGGGCGTCGCTCCCTCGGCCAACAGCTCGGCCGAGACCTCGTGTAAAACTTCTCCCACCTGTGGAGCAGGAGCGTCTGCAGTGATGTCACTGATTAATGCTGACGAGGCTGACAGGTCATCAAGACTTACCTTGAAGTCCAGGTATCTGCGGATGATGCTGAGTGTGACGAGATCTTCAGCGCTCAAACCCGACAGCTGCTCAAATCCTACAGATCAGCAATGATAACCAGCTGGTTACAGCTGGTCAAGCTACTGTGTTTAATCAACATAAACTGCACTGAAGATTAGTGTTTTAAACCTATGACTAGATTCAGCAATTCACTTACATTGAACTGGACTGTCAAATGAGGAGAGTTTAGGAGCGTGTTTGATTATTATCTTTTTATTACCACGTTTGCTCAGGTGTAAATGTGTAAAACACTGTGACCTTACAAGCATTCTGACATGTTATGTAGGTGCTGATATTTAAAGTTAATTTATACTTGAGAATGTATGCTATTTTAGCTACTGTCACACTACTGAAAATAGCACAGTCCTCTCTCATACCCAGTTTCCAGAAGATGCAGTAGATGTTTGCAAACAGGTTTTCCCACACATCCCTGACAGCAGAACTGACGTCCCGTGAAGATGATGTTGATGACGGTTCATCCTGATGCCGAGAGACAACCGGCCGCTTCACGTCTGAGAGAGAGAGAGAGAGAGAGAGTCTGAAAAGAGCAGCTTCTCACTTACTTTGGAGAGAAGAAAACAAGTGTATGATGAGGCTTTCTTTGTGATGGTAATGAACTGACGGCTCAATTAAGAAAGTTGCATTTTGATTTCATGCTCACTTTAGCGATTCCCAAAATTACTCTGACATAATTTTTACTTGAGATTTTATGAGATGTTTGTGTGGAGCAGCGTTTATTGTGAACTTAGACGCTGAAAACACTGGATCTGTGTAAATGAACACACTGGATCTGTGTAAATGAACACACTGGATCTGTGTAAATGAACACACTGGATCTGTGTAAATGAACACACTGGATCTGTGTAAATGAACACACTGGATCAGTGTAAATGAACACACTGAATCAGTGTAAATGAACACACTGGATCTGTGTAAATGAACACACTGGATCAGTGTAAATGAACACACTGGATCAGTGTAAATGAACACACTGGATCAGTGTAAATGAACACACTGGATCAGTGTAAATGAACACACTGGATCTGTGTAAATGAACACACTGGATCAGTGTAAATGAACACACTGGATCAGTGTAAATGAACACACTGGATCAGTGTAAATGAACACACTGGATCTGTGTAAATGAACACACTGGATCAGTGTAAATGAACACACTGGATCAGTGTAAATGAACACACTGGATCTGTGTAAATGAACACACTGGATCTGTGTAAATGAACACACTGGATCAGTGTAAATGAACACACTGGATCTGTGTAAATGAACACACTGGATCTGTGTAAATGAACACACTGGATCAGTGCAAATACACAGAGCGCCGAAACCGTTAGTCAATTACCTAGAGCATGGCACTGTTTTAATCCCTGACCTGTGAGGTGCTGTAAGCTGTGCATTTTTATGCGTTCAGGCTGACTGATGTGTCGGTACCTGCAATCACTCCTTGCTGGTCTCGCGTTATACCCGTCTCCTCCTCCTCGCTCCTCCAGATCTGCAACAGGAGCTGCGGCGCAGTGACGTCTCTCTCGCCACGCCAGCACTGCACACGTGTGACGGCCCGCGGACTCTCACACAGCTCCAGCAGAGTCCCGATGAGCGCAATCAGCATGTGTCTGGGGCTCCGCTGCACATCACACATGTGGTCAAACACACGCCAGTCGAACACACGCCAGTCGAAACACGTGGTTTGACTGACGTGTGGCCTGTGGTTCTACTGGCGTGTGTTCGACTGGCGTGTGTTTCGACTGGAGAGTGTTTCTACTTGCTGGCATGTGTTTGACTGGTGTGTTCGACTGGCGTATGGTTCGACTGACATGCATGCGTGTGGTTCGACTGACGTGACGCGTGGCCTGTGGTTCGACTCAAACACACGGCAGTCGAACACACGGCAGTCGAACACAAGGCAGTCGAACACACACTAGTCAAACACACACTAGTCAAACACACACCAGTCGAACACACGCCACACACGCCAGTCGAACACACGCCAGTCGAACACACGCCAGTCGAACACACGCCAGTCGAACACACGCCAGTCGAACACACACCACACACGCCAGTCGAACACACACCAGTCGAACACACACCAGTCGAACACACACTAGTCGAACACACGCCAGTCGAACACACGCCAGTCGAACACACGCCAGTCGAACACACGCCACACACGCCAGTCGAACACACACCAGTCGAACACACACTAGTCGAACACACACCAGTCGAACACACACCAGTCGAACACACGCCACACACGCCAGTCGAACACACGCCACACACGCCAGTCGAAACACGCCACACACGCCAGTCGAAACACGCCACACACGCCAGTCGAAACACGCCACAAACGCCAGTCCAACACACTCATGCTGAATATTTGCACCTGCAGCCGCTGAAGGAGCAGATCAACTCCACCTCCTGCCACAAACACGTCCTCCGTCCCGAAACAGCCCACAACACATGACCTGCACAGAAGAGAAGAAATCATATTTGGCAAGAAGTAAATAAGAGGAGATTTTCCCTGTATTCACAGCGCACCCGGAAAGTATTCACAGCGTTTCACTTTTTCGAGATTATTTTATGTTACAGCCTTATTCCAAAATGGATTAAATTCATTTTTTTCAATGCTTTGCTCAATACTTTTTTGAAGCACCTTTGGCACCAATTAGAGCCTCAAGTCTCTTTGAGTCTCCCAGTCCCTCATCTTTCTCTCGATCCTGATGAGTCTCCCAGTTCCTCATCTTTCCCTCGATCCTGGCGAGTCTCCCAGTTCCTCATCTTTCCCTCGATCCTGACGAGTCTCCCAGTCCCTCATCTTTCCCTCGATCCTGATGAGTCTCCCAGTTCCTCATCTTTCCCTCGATCCTGGCGAGTCTCCCAGTTCCTCATCTTTCCCTCGATCCTGACGAGTCTCCCAGTCCCTCATCTTTCCCTCGATCCTGATGAGTCTCCCAGTTCCTCATCTTTCCCTCGATTCTGATGAGTCTCCCAGTCCCTCATCTTTCCCTCGATCCTGATGAGTCTCCCAGTCCCTCAACTTTCCCTCGATCCTGACGAGTCTCCCAGTTCCTCATCTTTCCCTCGATCCTGACGAGTCTCCCAGTCCCTCATCTTTCCCTCGACCCTGACGAGTCTCCCAGTTCCTGCGGCTGAGAAACACCCCCACAGCTGATGCTGCTTCACTGTAGGGATGGTATTGTCCAGTTGATGAGCGGTGCCTGCTTTCCTCCAGACATGACGCTTACCATTCAGGCCAAAGAGTTCAATCTTTGTTTCATCACACCAGAGAATTTTGTTTCTCATGATCTGAGAGTCCTTCAGGTCTGGGAGAGCTACAGAGATGGTTGTTCTTCTGGAAGGTTCTCAGGCCTGATTGGTGGAGAGCTGGGGAGATGGCTGTTCTTCTGGAAGGTTCTCAGGCCTGATTGGTGAAGAGTTGTAGAGACGGTTGTTCTTCTGGAAGGTTCTCAGGCCTGATTGGTGGAGAGCTGGAGAGATGGTTGTTCTTCTGGAAGGTTCTCAGGCCTGATTGGTGAAGAGTTGCAGAGATGGCTGTTCTTCTGGAAGGTTCTCAGGCCTGATTGGTGAAGAGTTGTAGAGACGGTTGTTCTTCTGGAAGGTTCTCAGGCCTGATTGGTGGAGAGCTGCAGAGATGGTTGTTCTTCTGGAAGGTTCTCAGGCCTGATTGGTGAAGAGTTGCAGAGATGGCTGTTCTTCTGGAAGGTTCTCAGGCCTGATTGGTGAAGAGTTGTAGAGACGGTTGTTCTTCTGGAAGGTTCTCAGGCCTGATTGGTGGAGAGCTGGAGAGATGGTTGTTCTTCTGGAAGGTTCTCAGGCCTGATTGGTGGAGAGCTGGAGAGATGGTTGTTCTTCTGGAAGGTTCTCAGGCCTGATTGGTGGAGAGCTGGGGAGATGGTTGTTCTTCCGGAAGGTTCTCAGGCCTGATTGGTGGAGAGCTGCAGAGATGGTTGTTCTTCTGGAAGGATCTCAGGCTTGATTGGTGGAGAGCTGCAGAGATGGCTGTTCTTCTGGAAGGTTCTCAGGCCTGATTGGTGGAGAGCTGAAGACACGGTTGTTCTTCTGGAAGGTTCTCAGGCCTGATTGGTGGAGAGCTGCAGAGATGGTTGTTCTTATGGAAGGTTATCAGGCCTGATTGGTAGAGAGCTGTAGAGATGGTTGTTCTTCTGGAAGGTTCTCAGGCCTGATTGGTAGAGAGCTGCAGAGATGGTTGTTCTCTCAACAGAGAAACTCTGGAGCTCTGTCAGAGTGACCATAGGGTTCTGGGTCTCCTCCCTGACTGAGGCCCTTCTACCCAGATCCCTCAGCTCTAGGAAGAGTCCTGGTGGTTCCACACTACTTCCATTTACGGATGATGGAGGCCACTGTGCTCATGGGGACCTTCAACGCTGCAGAAATGTTTCTGTACCCTTCACCAGATCTGGGCCTCGATGCAATCCTGTCTCAGAGGTCTACAGACAATTCCTTGGACTTCATGGCTTGGTTTGTGCTCTGACATGCACTGTTAACTGCACGTTGTAATTATGGGGTATTGTTTGGAGAATTTTGAGAAAAAATTATTAATTTAATCTATTTTGAAATAAAGCTGTAGCATAACAAAATGTGGAAAAAGTGAAGCTCTGTGAATACTTTCCGGATGCACTATATGTGGAATCGCATTCACAGCGAGTTTCCCATAGAGAAATAAACACTCGAGTCTCACCAAACGCAATCGACGGTGGACAGCAGCAGTTTATTATGACCCAAACCACTGAAGATCAGAGCGGCATCCAAACTCAAATACTGAATCAGCATCTCCACACCGTCACTGCCAAACAACTCCTGAACACACAGGTGTACTCGATTAACCAGTGCTAGTTAAGTGTTCTATATGATATAAGCATGATGTGTCTCACCTTCCTGTGCATGTCTCCCTCACAGAGGACAGACAGAATGAACTGGGAGTCGATCTGAATCTCCAGAGATACGGCATCCTCGGCCTCTGGTCTCCCTATGAACCAGCGCAGCGTCCCTAACACACACACACAGAGTTAGTCTTCAGTATTTCAGCAGTGAGTGCTGTGATACGCCACACACACTCTCTCTCACACACACACACACACACACTCACCCAGAAGCTGGCCGATTGCCCCCTGATCGCACAGATCCTGCCGGAGCGCCTCGAGGTCCAGGGAAACCACGGATCTGAGCAGTCGGACACAGTACCTCATCTGGGCCTTCTTCCCGCCCCGCCCACCACTGCCATGGAAACTGTGGCCCCGCCCACTGAAGGAGTCTGACCACAGAACCATGAAGAGACCGATTAGAACAAAGTACATCTTTTCAGTATCTGTACTGAATCAGAGTATTTATAATCATCGAAACATGAACTACACGTCGCGTTTGAGCCAGACTGGGGAAAGAGGTGCTGTAATAATGTAAAATATGTGAAAAATAATGTGTTTTTTGAACAATCAAGCATGAAAGCATATTCCAGTACACCCTAAAACAAAATCAAGACTTTGCAAAAGGGCATAAAGGACCCCTAATGTGAACATAGATAGCTTATATAGTGTGCTGGCAGTGATGGTGCGGTACCTTCCTGAAGACACCAGTCGAGCAGCAGCAGCAGGAGTGTGTTCCCCTGACACGTCATGTAGTCGTCCAGCATCAGAGGAGCCAGAGAGCTCAGACACGCCAACGCCTGGAGCTGCAGCTCCTCCTGCTGGCCAGGGGTCCAACTGCACCTGCTCCGGGGCTCCGGGGACCGGGGCTTAATCAGGAGCATCAGACCCAGCATCACCCGGCCCTCCTTAAACAGCTGCTCACCACACACACAAGCACACACACGCGTGCACTGAAGGGACAGGCTTCAAGAGCTCACATGAAAATAACCTATCGTTCTTCACAATCACAGTGTGTTTCCATTGCATGGAGAAGAGCATTGTGCGCATTCTGCTAAACATCTCTCTCTGTGCTCCACAGAAGAAGAAAAGCCATACAGGTTTAAATGACTGAGAGCTGTTGTGTAACGCATGCTAACATCATCTCACCTGCAGGGCAGCCAGATCTCTCGACAGGACAACGATCACATTCAACAAGAGCTTCTTCATCTCGAAGTCCTCATGGTTGAAGGACAGCTTGAGGTTTCGCACCAGAGGATTGTGGCTCTTCACTGAGAAACACGAGTTCACAGATCTTCATTCGAGGTCACGGAGCTGAACGAACGCTAATGAAAAACACCAATACTTACGCTCAGGGAACGTGACAATCAGCGTGAGATGCTTGACAAACCCGCTCTCCTGAAACACACAGAGAGCTCGTGAAGAAGAGCGTGAGGCTGATGAAGAAGAGCGTGAGCGTTGTGGAGTTTACGGCAGTGAGGACGATGGACTCACGATCAGAGGAGCGTTCGGGTTCGATGCGATCAGAGACAGCAGCACTAGCAGGTCGTTCCTCAGCTGACGATCATAATGCCGGAATCCGTTGAGAAGCTGATTGAGAAATGCTTCCTTCAAAGATCTGCCATGCAGAAGGGAAAACACAGTATTGTTTAGAGGCGGCGTTCAGATTCTCATGTGCTCATTAATATCTGACCTTGACCTGACGAGAGAACGTTCAGGCTCAGCTCATACTCGACCCCAAAATCAAAAGGAAAAACATTAGAAAAAGAGGCATTTTCATGACAGTTACATTTTTACAGCACACCATGAAATCCCTATTACTGTCAAGCCAAAGAACTCACACTTTTAATTTATGCTGGTTGTAAATCAATGTATTACAGTCATTTACTTTCTGTGTACTTGTGCTGTTACGGTGATGAACATTTAACGCCCTTCAGTAACTCTAGATCATGTGATAATCGACTCACGCAATGCAGTCGGGGTTGCTGAGCTGGGCCGTCACCTCTTCCCGAGAGCCGTTCTCCAGAAGGTTCCAGAGGATCTCCGAGCAGCGGAACAGAACCGGTCCGGACGGGTCACACTCACTCATGTGGAAGCAGATCTTCTGCGCAGCCTGAACTCTCAGCATTAAACTACAGTTCACCTCTGCCAACACACACCAGCACGTGTTTCATTCAGGTTTCAGATCTACAGATCTCTGGTGTGTGTGTGTGTGTGTGTGTGGTCACCTGACGTCCTGGAAAGGATCTGCAGGGTCTGAAGGAGACGCAGTTTGACTGACAGCTGGTTCTCCATCAGGGCCAGTGACATGACGAGGGTCTCGGCCAGACCACTGCGCTCCACTGTCAGCCCTCGGTAGTCCACATGCGTGGGATAGACACCTGACACACACACACACACACACGATAAACACCACCCCTAAACCTGAACGTTTGCACACTTGAAGAGCTCAGTCACGCCACCCACCGTCAGAGCAGTGTGTGTGTGTGCTGTGGCTGTAGAAGGATATAACAGAAGCGCAGATCTGCTGTCTGACCTCCGGCAACGGGATCCTCATCAGATAACCTGCCGTCACACGCCATTATCACTCAATCTATCATACATGCATCAATAATCTGGATTTACCCAAAGATGGGGTAACATATCAACACATAAATGAGAAATTATTCTTTGCATAAAGAAATCAAAGTCTATATTAGCATTGTGACATTCACCATAGTAAACCCTCCAAAATATTTTACTTATAAAAGTTTAAATTTTTGCGCTTTTATTAATCATTATATATTGTGCTTCTCATTACTGTCATTCAGTTTTTTGTTTTACTCCTTCGATCAAAAGTCTGATTAAGATTTCGGTTTCCACAAAATCTGAAGCAGCACAATGGTTTTCAACATTGATAATAATCAGAAAAGTTTATTGAGCAGCAAATAATCACATTAGAATGATTTCCTTTTAGTGTGCTTTATTATCGAGGACCACTTTAGGCGTGGTGTGGGATTCGATGACGATGCAGGCACATCTATCTCCTGCCCGTATCGATTCGATCCTCACAGCCGTGAGCAAGATAAAGCTAGGCCTATCACTCACTGTCAAACAGTTTCAAGACTGTTAGGTCTGATGGCAACCTTCTGGCCTGCTGTACACAAGACCTTTCCAGCGGTGGCTCACGCATGGAGGCTCACTCATGGAGGGCTCACTCATGGAGGCTCACTCATGGAGGCTCACGCATGGAGGCTCACGCATGGAGGCTCACTCATGGAGGGCTCACTCATGGAGGCTCACTCATGGAGGGCTCACTCATGGAGGCTCACTCATGGAGGCTCACGCATGGAGGCTCACGCATGGAGGCTCACGCATGGAGGCTCACTCATGGAGGCTCACTCATGGAGGCTCACTCATGGAGGCTCACTCATGGAGGCTCACTCATGGAGGCTCACTCATGGAGGCTCACGCATGGAGGCTCACTCATGGAGGCTCACTCATGGAGGCTCACTCATGGAGGCTCACTCATGGAGGCTCACGCATGGAGGCTCACTCATGGAGGCTCACTCATGGAGGCTCACTCATGGAGGCTCACGCATGGAGGCTCACGCATGGAGGCTCACTCATGGAGGCTCACTCATGGAGGCTCACTCATGGAGGCTCACTCATGGAGGCTCACTCATGGAGGCTCACGCATGGAGGCTCACTCATGGAGGCTCACTCATGGAGGCTCACTCATGGAGGCTCACTCATGGAGGCTCACTCATGGAGGCTCACTCATGGAGGCTCACTCATGGAGGCTCACGCATGGAGGCTCACGCATGGAGGCTCACTCATGGAGGCTCACGCATGGAGGCTCACTCATGGAGGCTCACTCATGGAGGCTCACTCATGGATGCTCACTCATGGATGCTCACTCATGGAGGCTCCCGCATGGAGGCTCACTCATGGAGGCTCACTCATGGATGCTCACGCATGGAGGCTCACTCATGGAGGCTCACGCATGGAGGCTCACTCATGGAGGCTCACTCATGGAGGCTCACTCATGGAGGGCTCACTCATGGAGGCTCACTCATGGAGGCTCACTCATGGAGGCTCACTCATGGAGGGCTCACTCATGGAGGCTCACTCATGGAGGCTCACTCATGGAGGCTCACTCATGGAGGCTCACTCATGGAGGCTCACTCATGGAGGGCTCATGCATGGAGGCTCACTCATGGAGGGCTCACTCATGGAGGCTCACTCATGGAGGCTCACGCATGGAGGCTCACTCATGGAGGCTCACTCATGGAGGCTCACTCATGGAGGCTCACGCATGGAGGCTCACTCATGGAGGCTCACTCATGGAGGCTCACGCATGGAGGCTCACTCATGGAGGCTCACTCATGGATGCTCACTCATGGAGGCTCCCGCATGGAGGCTCACTCAGCTCAGGGTCTGTGGAGGGGTCATCATCTCTCTTGGCACACAATTGCCTGGTGATGATGGCTGTCTCTCAAGCATTGAAACACCTCCCAGACCTGAGGGCCTCATGTGCTTGTCTGGACAGGTAACACATCAGTGGATGCCTACAGAAATTATCAGGGTGGTGGTTTTGCACTTTGCAAACTGGCATGTAGATCCTCCTTTGGGCTCAGGAAAGCACTAACCCCTGGGCACCAGATTCAGGGAGCAGAACTCCCGTCGAGGCCCGGTGGAATGGAGACCCACCCAGAGGAGGTGGAGTGGA
Source organism: Rutilus rutilus (assembly GCF_951802725.1). Lineage (NCBI taxonomy): Eukaryota > Metazoa > Chordata > Actinopteri > Cypriniformes > Leuciscidae > Rutilus > Rutilus rutilus. The sequence goes on along the minus strand of NC_140216.1, from coordinate 43,760,618 downwards.
ACTATTTGAGTCTCCGACAGCGACACACAGTGGGCTCTGGTTCTCCCTCGTGTGTCCAGCTCTTCTAGGGTTGCAGCCATGGCCGAGGACAGTTTCCCCGATTGTTCAACTCCCGGGAGCTCTGGAGAGAGTCCTTCAGGGTGTGGCTAGCCCAGTTCTGGCCGGCCCGAGTGTGCGTCCCGGACCTTGAGTCCAATGGAGACTCGATCAGGAGGGACTCTCTGTATCAGATAGGGCTAAATCCTTCACCCCTGCCCAGAGTTGGGGAAGCTGTGGGATTGTTCTCTGAGGGGTCCCACTCATAGACTCGGGTCTCTACACTTATCTCCCTACAAGATGTGTGTGATGCGGCGGTGTGTCCTCTACACACACATTCATAAGGTTTCACAACCTAGATTTGGGCTTCACCTCAGGGAACCTAAGATGTTCTGAAGGATCATGTGACACTGAAGACTGGAAAAATTATGCTGAAAATTCAGCTTTGATCACAGGAATAAATTACAGTCTACTATATATTCACATAGAAAACAGATGATTTACACTGGAATAATATTTCACTGTTTAACTGTATTTTTGATCAAATAAATGCAGCCTTGGTGAGCAGAAGAGACTCTTTCAGAAACATTAAAATCTTAATTATTTTAAACATTTGACCTGTATCACAGTACAGAGTATTATATAGTTATATTAGCCTATATATAAAAATATTTTTTAAGTACATAATGATTTGCATTATGGTAATGAGAATTTGAGAGGAAAGCTGTCCTGAACTGAACGTCACAATGCAAAAAGTGCCATAACAAGAGATTCTTCTTCTTTTCTTTATGTGAAATATAATGTGTCTTGACTCCTGGTCATTCTGTGGTGAATGAGAGTTTGCTGTAACTCACCCATCTGAGACACACAGTCCGTGGCCACAGCGGCGAACTTCATCTCATCCGACGCTTTCTCCTTCAGGAAGGGAAGACTTGAAGACAAGCATTGATTAGTTCATAAAGACTTCCGTTCTCAATGGCCTATAAAGACTTTAGACTGGAAACCTCACCCGCAGATCTGAAGTAAATCACAGAGGATTTTGGCATATTCCGGGTGATCGGTCACTTTTTCAGCACAGAGGTTCAGAATCTTACATATGTCAGCGAGATCCCTCAAAAGCTTGACATTTTAAGCATTTTAAGGAAAGGGTTTATCGCATCATCATCATCACAATATAATAACAGCAGATTATTCCACAGAGAGCTTGAGGCTTACAGGCATCACATCATGGAAACCCGTCGAGTTATATAATTAAAGCTGGAAAATGCTGATTCTAGTGGATGAAGTGAGACTTCAGGGACTTCAGTTTCCTCAGAGGACGTTGACGTCACTAGAAATAATTACTCACACTATATACTACATAATACACGTGACGTGCTTCCACCGCCAGCCAATCAGAGACGGCTTGGGAGCATATTCTTATTTTGTGATTGTTACAATAATAAATAAAAATCAATAATAAACATGCTATATACAATTTTGTGTTGAATTGATCTGAATACTGACTTCTGTCAATAGAAATACTGTCTCTCTGGCTTCTGCAGAGAATCTGAGTTTGTCTCATATCTGATGAAGTTTCATCATTGATTCTGTTATTCTCCTGTTGTGAAACAATCTGTACTGTATAAAGCGCTGCAGGTCAGACTCGTTCTCATTCACACGTACAGAAAAGACAACATCTCATTTACACATTTCAGCTTTAAAATGGCTTTTTTTTTTTTTTTTTTGCCAAATTCTTCTATGTGAAACTTTAAGGATACAAATCCACGCTGGCATCTTTTTACCACCTTCCTCAAGATGAAAATCTGTCTTTCTTTTAACGACGACTGAAAAAAAGAGAGAAACTGAAAAACGAGCCCATAATAATTCAAGCATAATTCAAGCAAACCGAGTCTTACTGAGAGCGGATCCTGCAGCAACTGAACGACTCTCGAGAGATCCGCGAATCCCACAGCCTGAAAAACACAGCAGTCAGTCAGAATCAACCGAACCGAGTCACTGACACAGAGTTCGGAAAGACTCACCGAATCCAGTCACTGACACAGAGTTCGGAAAGACTCACCGAATCCAGTCACTGACACAGAGTTCGGAAAGACTCACCGAATCCAGTCACTGACACAGAGTTCGGAAAGAGACTCACCGAACCGAGTCACGGACACAGAGTTCGGAAAGACTCACCGAATCCAGTCACTGACACAGAGTTCGGAAAGAGACTCACCGAATCGAGTCACTGACACAGAGTTCGGAAAGAGACTCACCGAACCGAGTCACTGACACAGAGTTCGGAAAGAGACTCACCGAATCCAGTCACTGACACAGAGTTCGGAAAGACTCACCGAATCCAGTCACTGACACAGAGTTCGGAAAGAGACTCACCGAATCGAGTCACTGACACAGAGTTCGGAAAGACTCACCGAATCCAGTCACTGACACAGTGTTCGGAAAGACTAACCGAATCCAGTCACTGACACAGAGTTCGGAAAGAGACTCACCGAACCGAGTCACGGACACAGAGTTCGGAAAGACTCACCGAATCCAGTCACTGACACAGAGTTCGGAAAGAGACTCACCGAATCGAGTCACTGACACAGAGTTCGGAAAGAGACTTACTGAATCGAGTCACTGACACAGAGTTCGGACAGAGACTCACTGATCTGAGTCACTAACACAGACTTCGGACAGAGACTCACAGAACCGAATCACTGACACGCAGTTCGTACAGAGACTCACAGAACTGAATCACTGACACGCAGTTCGGAAAGAGACTCACAAAACCGAATCACTGACACGCAGTTCGGACAGACTCACAGAACCGAGTCACTGACACAGAGTTCGGACAGAGACTCACAGAACCGAGTCACTGACACAGAGTTCGGACAGAGACTCACAGAACCGAGTCACTGACACAGAGTTCGGACAGAGACTCACAGAACCGAACCACTGACACGCAGTTCGGACAGAGAATCGCAGAACCGAGTCATTGACACGCAGTTCGGACAGAGACTCACCGAACCGAGTCACTGACACAGAGTTCGGACAGACATAGACTCACCTCAGACTTTCTCTCGGTCACAACGCGTTTCTGAAGAAAGCTTCTCGCGGGCGGCGCGCTGGACAGCATGTCTGATCTCAGTCTGATCCACTGCACGAGTCACTGCTCGAGTCTCATGTTCAGAACCCTTCATGAACAGCGGCAGCAGCGGCTGGTGTTTATATCGGCTGGTGTTTATAGGCGGATCAGGACGCGCGGCGGTCGCCATAGTAACGCGTGCAGCTACGGAGCGCCGCTTGAGACAAACCTCCCCTTCAAACGCGAAGCTGAAGCTCTCCTCTCTGTTTCTTAATTTACACAATAAACTGAGCAAACTGAGCAAACATTTCTAAAGAAACGCGACTACTTTCATGCATCCACACTATAATGTCAGACAACTGCGAGTACAGAGAGTACAGAGAGGGGGGCTTTTATTTTGACGTGTGTTGTTAAGCGCAGCAGAGGAAGTGACGTCACACACAGTGCGTTTCCTGCAGATGAGGCAGAATAAACGATGCTGAATTTAATGTGTTTCGTTAAAGAACAAAGGGCCAAATATTCTTCTAGATAAAGAACAAAGAGTCAAATATCCAGTGGTTTAACAGTAACATCATTATCAATGCTAGCGGACTCAGGTGAGAGACATTCATTCTTATTCATGCGCATTATGAATGAGACTGTGCGTGTGTGTGTTTATGTTTATGAGACTGTGTGATTGTCTGTACAGTATGTGTGTGAGTGTGTCTGTACAGTGTGTGTGTGTGAATGAGACTGTGTGAGTGAGTGTGTCTGTACAGTGAGTGAGTGTGTGTGTGTGTTTATGAGACTCTGTACAGTATGTGTGTGAGTGTGTCTGTACAGTGTGTGTGTGTACAGTATGTGTGTGAATGAGACTGTGCGCGCGTGTGTGTGTGTGTGTGTGTGTGTGTGTGTGTGTGTGTGTTTATGAGACTGTGATTGTCTGTACAGTATGTGTGTGAGTGTGTCTGTACAGTGTGTGTGAATGAATGAGACTGTGTGAGTGAGTGTGTGTGATTGTCTGTACAGTATGTGTGTGAGTGTGTCTGTACAGTGTGTGTGTGTGTGTGTGTGTTAAGTATGTGTGTGAGTGAATGAGACTGTGTCTGTACAGTATGTGTGTTAGTGTGTGTGTGTTGCTTAGTGTGTAGTAATGGTGTGTGTGTAGTAGTGATGTAATGGTGTGTTGGTGTGTGTGTGTGTGTAGTATTGATGTATGTGTAGTAATGACGTGTTGATGTGTGTGTTCAGCGGGGCGGAGTCGTGGCAGGAAGCGCTCAGCAGGAGTGGGCGGGGCTGACTCTGGTGGGCGGGGCCGAGGCAACACACCTGCAGCACAGGTGAGGGTTCGAGACGACAGAGGAGCGCAGCAGCAGGTGCAGGACACCTGTGAACACGTATGTGTGTGTGTGTGTGTGTGTGTGTGTGTGTGTGTGTGTGTTTCAGACGAGAAGGAAAGCCGCAGAGACCGGCGAAGACGACGATCAGGTGGAGAAGAAGTTCAGGAAGTGTGAGAAATCCGGATGTCCGGCGACGTACCCCGTGTGTTTCGCCAGCGCGTCTGACAGGTGTGTGTGGTTACAGTAAACGTGACTGCATTACACTGATGAAACATTATACAGTGCAGATCGTCTCACAGTCATAAACAGGAGAATCACAGAATCAGTGATGAAACTTCATCAGATATGAGACGAACTCAGATTCTGCTGTGAAGCGTCTACAGAAGATCATAGAGTGATTACTCAGATCATAGAGTGACTCGTTCTGTTCTCATCTGATGCTGTAATGAGGATCGAGAGCTCAGTGTGTTTAACGTCTGCTTTCATCAGGTGTGCCAGGAACGGATACACGTCTCGCTGGTATCACCTGTCGTGTGGCGAGCACTTCTGTAACGAGTGCTTTGATCATTACTATAGAAGGTGAGTGCTGATGGGTAATGTTGAGGCTCTGCTGCTCGAGTCACAACTGATCCTCCTCTGTTCTCCTGCAGTCATAAAGACGGATACGAGACGTTCTCCTCCTGGAAGAGGGTTTGGACCAGCAATGGGAAGAGCGAACCGAGCCTCAAAGCCTTCATGGCCGACCAGCAGCTGCCCTACTGGGTGAGTAACTGTGTAACCTAGACCAGCTCTGTGTAACCTAGACCAGCTGTAACCTAGACCAGCTCTGTGTAACCTAGACCAGCATCTGTGTAACCTAGACCAGCGTCTGTGTAACCTAGACCAGTGTAACCTAGACCGGCGTCTGTGTAACCTAGACCAGTGTAACCTAGACCAGCGTCTGTGTAACCTAGACCGACGTCTGTGTAACCTAGACCGGCGTCTGTGTAACCTAGACCGGCATCTGTGTAACCTAGACCGGCGTCTGTGTAACCTAGACCAGTGTAACCTAGACCGGCGTCTGTGTAACCTAGACCACTGTAATCTAGACCAGCGTCTGTGTAACCTAGACCAGCTCTGTGTAACATAGACCAATGTAATCTAGACCGGCGTCTGTGTAACCTAGACCAGTGTAACCTAGACCAGTGTAACCTAGACCAGTGTAACCTAGACCAGTGTAACCTAGACCAGTGTAACTTAGACCTGTGTAACCTAGACCAACATCTGTGTAACCTAGACCAGCATCTGTGTAACCTAGACCAGTTCTTTGTAACCTAGACCTGTGTAATTTAGACCTGTGTAACCTAGACCTGTGTAACCTAGACCAACGTCTGTGTAACCTAGATCAGCTCTGTGTAACCTAGACCAGCGTTGTGTAACCTAGACCAGTGTTACCTAGATCGGTGTCTGTGTAACCTAGGCCAACATCTGTGTAACCTAGACCAGCTCTGTGTAACCTAGACCAGCTCTGTGTAACCTAGACCAGCTCTGTGTAACCTAGACCAGCTCTGTGTAACCTAGACCAGCTCTGTGTAACCTAGACCAGCTCTGTGTAACCTAGACCAGCGTCTGTGTAACCTAGACCAGTGTAACCTAGACCGGCGTCTGTGTAACCTAGACCAGTGTAACCTAGACCAGCGTCTGTGTAACCTAGACCGACGTCTGTGTAACCTAGACCGACGTCTGTGTAACCTAGACCGATGTCTGTGTAACCTAGACCGGCGTCTGTGTAACCTAGACCGGCGTCTGTGTAACCTAGACCAGTGTAACCTAGACCGGCGTCTGTGTAACCTAGACCACTGTAATCTAGACCAGCGTCTGTGGAACCTAGACCAGCTCTGTGTAACATAGACCAATGTAATCTAGACCGGCGTCTGTGTAACCTAGACCAGTGTAACCTAGACCTGTGTAACCTAGACCTGTGTAACCTAGACCTGTGTAACCTAGACCTGTGTAACCTAGACCTGTGTAACCTAGACCTGTGTAACCTAGACCTGTGTAACCTAGACCTGTGTAACCTAGACCTGTGTAACATAGACCAATGTAATCTAGACCGGCGTCTGTGTAACCTAGACCAGTGTAACCTAGACCTGTGTAACCTAGACCTGTGTAACCTAGACCTGTGTAACCTAGACCAGCGTCTGTGTAACCTAGACCAGCGTCTGTGTAACCTAGACCAGCGTCTGTGTAACCTAGACCAGCTCTTTGTAACCTAGACCTGTGTAACCTAGACCAACATCAGTGTAACCTAGACCAGTGTAACCTAGACCAGTGTAACTTAGACCTGTGTAACCTAGACCAACATCTGTGTAACCTAGACCAGCATCTGTGTAACCTAGACCAGTTCTTTGTAACCTAGACCTGTGTAACTTAGACCTGTGTAACCTAGACCTGTGTAACCTAGATCAGCTCTGTGTAACCTAGACCAGTGTTGTGTAACCTAGACCAGTGTTACCTAGATCGGTGTCTGTGTAACCTAGACCAACATCAGTGTAACCTAGACCAGTGTAACCTAGACCAGTGTAACCTAGACCAGTGTAACTTAGACCTGTGTAACCTAGACCAACATCTGTGTAACCTAGACCAGCATCTGTGTAACCTAGACCAGTTCTTTGTAACCTAGACCTGTGTAACTTAGACCTGTGTAACCTAGACCTGTGTAACCTAGACCAACGTCTGTGTAACCTAGATCAGCTCTGTGTAACCTAGACCAGCGTTGTGTAACCTAGACCAGTGTTACCTAGATCGGTGTCTGTGTAACCTAGGCCAACATCTGTGTAACCTAGACCAGCTCTGTGTAACCTAGACCAGCTCTGTGTAACCTAGACCAGCTCTGTGTAACCTAGACCAGCTCTGTGTAACCTAGACCAGCGTCTGTGTAACCTAGACCAGTGTAACCTAGACCGGCGTCTGTGTAACCTAGACCAGCGTCTGTGTAACCTAGACCGACGTCTGTGTAACCTAGACCGACGTCTGTGTAACCTAGACCGGCGTCTGTGTAACCTAGACCGGCGTCTGTGTAACCTAGACCAGTTTAACCTAGACCGGCGTCTGTGTAACCTAGACCACTGTAATCTAGACCAGCGTCTGTGGAACCTAGACCAGCTCTGTGTAACATAGACCAATGTAATCTAGACCGGCGTCTGTGTAACCTAGACCTGTGTAACCTAGACCTGTGTAACCTAGACCTGTGTAACCTAGACCTGTGTAACCTAGACCAACATCAGTGTAACCTAGACCAGTGTAACCTAGACCAGTGTAATTTAGACCTGTGTAACCTAGACCAACATCTGTGTAACCTAGACCAGCATCTGTGTAACCTAGACCAGTTCTTTGTAACCTAGACCTGTGTAACTTAGACCTGTGTAACCTAGACCTGTGTAACCTAGATCAGCTCTGTGTAACCTAGACCAGTGTTGTGTAACCTAGACCAGTGTTACCTAGATCGGTGTCTGTGTAACCTAGGCCAACATCTGTGTAACCTAGACCTGTGTAACCTAGACCAGCGCCTGTATAACCTTGATCAGTGTAACCTAGACTAGCTCTGTGTAACCTAGACCAGCTCTGTGTAACCTAGACCAACGTCAGTGTAACCTAGACCAGTGTAACCTAGACCAGTGTAACCTAGACCAGTGTAACCTAGACCTGTGTAACCTAGACCAACATCTGTGTAACCTAGACCAATGTAACCTAGACCTGTGTAACCTAGACCAACATCTGTGTAACCTAGACCTGTGTAACCTAGACCAACACCAGTGTAACCTAGACCAGTGTAACCTAGACCAGTGTAACCTAGACCAACGTCTGTGTAACCTAGACCAACGTCTGTGTAAACTAGACCAGCTCAGTGTAACCTAGACCAGCGTCTGTGTAACCTAGACCAGTGTAACCTAGACCAGTGTAACCTAGACCTGTGTAACCTAGACCAGCTCTGTGTAACCTAGACCCGCGTCTGTATAACCTTGATCAGTGTAACCTAGACCAGCTCTGTGTAACCTAGACCTGTGTAACCTAGACCCGCGTCTGTATAACCTTGATCAGTGTAACCTAGACCAGCTCTGTGTAACCTAGACCTGTGTAACCTAGACCAGCGTCTGTATAACCTTGATCAGTGTAACCTAGACCAGCTCTGTGTAACCTAGACCAACGTCAGTGTAACCTAGACCAGCGTCTGTATAACCTTGATCTGTGTAACCTAGACCAGCTCTGTGTAACCTAGACCAACGTCAGTGTAACCTAGACCAGCTCTGTGTAACCTAGACCTGTGTAACCTAGACCCGCGTCTGTATAACCTTGATCAGTGTAACCTAGACCAGCTCTGTGTAACCTAGACCTGTGTAACCTAGACCCGCGTCTGTATAACCTTGATCAGTGTAACCTAGACCAGCTCTGTGTAACCTAGACCTGTGTAACCTAGACCAGCGTCTGTATAACCTTGATCAGTGTAACCTAGACCAGCTCTGTGTAACCTAGACCTGTGTAACCTAGACCAGCTCTGTGTAACCTAGACCAACGTCAGTGTAACCTAGACCAGTGTAACCTAGACCAGTGTAACCTAGACCAGTGTAACCTAGACCTATGTAACCTAGACCAACATCTGTGTAACCTAGACCTGTGTAACCTAGACCAATGTCTGTGTAACCTAGACCAGCTCTGTGTAACCTAGACCTGTGTAACCTAGACCTGTGTAACCTAGACCTGTGTAACCTAGATCTGTGTAACCTAGACCTGTGTAACCTAGACCAACGTCTGTGTAACCTAGACCTGTGTAACCTGGACCAACGTCTGTGGAACCTAGTTCAGCTCAGTGTAACCTAGTTCAGCTCAGTGTAACCTAGACCAGCTCTGTGTAACCTAGACCAGCTCTGTGTAACCTAGACCAGTGTAACCTAGACCAGCTCTGTGTAACCTAGACCTGTGTAACCTAGACCAACGTCTGTGTAACCTAGTTCAGCTCAGTGTAACCTAGACCAGCTCTGTGTAACCTAGACCAGTGTAACCTAGACCAGTGTAACCTAGACCAGTGTAACCTAGACCAACGTCTGTGTAACCTAGACCAGCTCAGTGTAACCTAGACCAGCTCAGTGTAACCTAGACCAGCTCTTTGTAACCTAGACCAGCTCTGTGTAACCTAGACCAGCTCTGTGTAACCTAGACCAGCTCTTTGTAACCTAGACCAGCTCAGTGTAACCTAGACCAGCTCTGTGTAACCTAGACCAGCTCTGTGTAACCTAGACCAGCTCTGTGTAACCTAGACCTGTGTAACCTAGACCTGTGTAACCTAGACCAACGTCTGTGTAACCTAGACCAGCTCAGTGTAACCTAGACCAGCTCTGTGTAACCTAGACCAGCTCAGTGTAACCTAGACCAGCTTTGTGTAACCTAGACCAGCTCTTTGTAACCTAGACCAGCTCTGTGTAACCTAGACCAGTGTAACCTAGACCAACGTCTGTGTAACCTAGACCAGCTCTTTGTAACCTAGACCAGCTCTGTGTATCCTAGACCAGTGTAACCTAGACCAACATCTGTGTAACCTAGACCAGCTCTGTGTATCCTAGACCAGTGTAACCTAGACCAACGTCTGTGTAACCTAGACCAACTCAGTGTAACCTAGACCAGCTCTGTGTAACCTAGACCAGCTCAGTGTAACCTAGACCAGCTCTGTGTAACCTAGACCAGCACTTTGTAACCTAGACCAGCTCTGTGTATCCTAGACCAGTGTAACCTAGACCAACATCTGTGTAACCTAGACCAGCTCTGTGTATCCTAGACCAGTGTAACCTAGACCAGCGTCTGTGTAACCTAGACCAGCTCAGTGTAACCTAGACCAGCTCTGTGTAACCTAGACCAGTGTAACCTAGACCAGTGTAACCTAGACCTGTGTAACCTAGACCTGTGTAACCTAGACCTGTGTAACATAGACCAGCGTCTGTGTAACCTAGACCAGTGTAACCTAGACCAACGTCTGTGTATCCTAGACCAGTGTAACCTAGACCTGTGCAACCTAGACCAACGTCTGTGTAACCTAGACCAGCTCTGTGTAACCTAGACCTGTGTAACCTAGACCAACGTCTGTGTAACCTAGACCAGCGTCTGTGTAACCTAGACCAGTTTAACCTAGACCAACGTCTGTCTAACCTAGACCAGCTCTTTGTAACCTAGACCAGCTCTGTGTAACCTAGACCAGTGTAACCTAGACCAACGTCTGTGTAACCTAGACCAGCTCTTTGTAACCTAGACCAGCTCTGTGTATCCTAGACCAGTGTAACCTAGACCAACATCTGTGTAACCTAGACCAGCTCTTTGTAACCTAGACCAGCTCTGTGTATCCTAGACCAGCGTCTGTGTAACCTAGACCAGCGTCTGTGTAACCTAGACCAGCTCTTTGTAACCTAGACCAGCTCTGTGTATCCTAGACCAGTGTAACCTAGACCAACATCTGTGTAACCTAGACCAGCTCTTTGTAACCTAGACCAGCTCTGTGTATCCTAGACCAGTGTAACCTAGACCAGCGTCTGTGTAACCTAGACCAGCTCTGTGTATCCTAGACCAGTGTAACCTAGACCAACGTCTGTGTAACCTAGACCAGCTCTTTGTAACCTAGACCAGCTCTGTGTATCCTAGACCAGTGTAACCTAGACCAGCTCTGTGTATCCTAGACCAGTGTAACCTAGACCAGCGTCTGTGTAACCTAGACCAGCTCTGTGTAACCTAGACCAGCTCTGTGTAACCTAGACCAGCGTCTGTGTAACCTAGACCAGCTCTGTGTAACCTAGACCAGTGTAACCTAGACCAGCGTCTGTGTAACCTAGACCAGCTCTGTGTATCCTAGACCAGTGTAACCTAGACCAACGTCTGTGTAACCTAGACCAACATCTGTGTAACTTAGACCAGCTCTGTGTAACCTAGACCAGCGCCTGTGTAACTTGTGTGTGTGTGTGTGTGTGTGTGTGTCTGTCAGGTCCAGTGCAGTAAAGCAGACTGTGGCAGATGCTGATAACCGTGTGTGTGTGTGTGTGTGTGTGTCAGGTCCAGTGCAGTAAAGCAGACTGTGGCAGATGCTGATAATCGTGTGTGTGTGTGTGTGTGTGTGTGTCAGGTCCAGTGCAGTAAAGCAGACTGTGGCAGATGCTGATAACCGTGTGTGTGTGTGTGTGTGTGTGTCAGGTCCAGTGCAGTAAAGCAGACTGTGGCAGATGCTGATAATCGTGTGTGTGTGTCAGGTCCAGTGCAGTAAAGCAGACTGTGGCAGATGGCGTCAGCTGAGTAAAGAGTCTGCTCTGACGGCTTCTCTGGCATCATCGTATCGCTGCGGGATGAAGATCAACAGCGTGAAGGTAAGAACTCGTCGCTCACCTGCCTGCCGAGGAGTGTGTGCTGGTGTGTGTGTGTGCTGGTGTGAGTGTGTGCTGGTGTGAGTGTGTGCTGGTGTGAGTGTGTGCTGGTGTGAGTGTGTGCTGGTGTGTGCTGGTGTGAGTGTGTGCTGGTGTGAGTGTGTGCTGGTGTGAGTGTGTGTGAGTGTGTGCTGGTGTGAGTGTGTGCTGGAGTGTGTGTGTGCTGGAGTGTGTGTGTGCTGGAGTGTGTGTGTGCTGGAGTGTGTGTGTGCTGGAGTGTGTGTGTGCTGGAGTGTGTGTGTGCTGGAGTGTGTGTGTGCTGGAGTGTGTGCTGGTGTGAGTGTGTGCTGGAGTGTGTGTGTGCTGGAGTGTGTGTGTGCTGGAGTGTGTGCTGGAGTGTGTGTGTGCTGGAGTGTGTGTGTGCTGGTGTGAGTGTGTGCTGGTGTGAGTGTGTGCTGGTGTGAGTGTGTGCTGGTGTGAGTGTGTGCTGGAGTGTGTGTGTGCTGGAGTGTGTGTGTGCTGGTGTGAGTGTGTGCTGGTGTGAGTGTGTGCTGGTGTGAGTGTGTGCTGGAGTGTGTGTGTGCTGGTGTGAGTGTGTGTGTGCTGGAGTGTGTGTGTGCTGGTGTGAGTGTGTGCTGGTGTGAGTGTGTGCTGGTGTGAGTGTGTGCTGGAGTGTGTGTGTGCTGGTGTGAGTGTGTGCTGGTGTGAGTGTGTGCTGGTGTGAGTGTGTGCTGGTGTGAGTGTGTGCTGGAGTGTGTGTGTGCTGGTGTGAGTGTGTGCTGGTGTGAGTGTGTGCTGGTGTGAGTGTGTGCTGGTGTGAGTGTGTGCTGGTGTGAGTGTGTGCTGGTGTGAGTGTGTGCTGGAGTGTGTGTGTGCTGGTGTGAGTGTGTGCTGATCCTCGCGTCTCTGTGCTTTTGTTTTGCAGAGCGAAGGAAGTGATGCATGTTCTCAGCCGGAGGATGTGGTAAGGATCCTTTCATCTCTTGATGCGGTTGATCAGTGTTCAGTGATTTTACTCTGGCCATTCAGTGACCAAACAGACTGTACTTGTCAGACAGAAGTATATTAATATGACCATGAAGTTCACAGACCCACCAGTATTCAGACTGATGAACATGATTAACTCCACATATTGATGATGATGATGATGATGCTGCTGTCGTTGATCAGCGTGTGGCCGGTGTGACGGACAGCTGGTGGCTCTCAATGCTCATCCTGCCACCGCTGTTTAAGGACAGTCCCGCTAGCCCGTTCCTCAGTGCGTATTACCCGGACTGTGTGGGCATGAGCCCGTCTGCCGGCCCGGGGAACCAGCGGCAGGAGCACCGGCGGGCGGCGCCGCCTCACGGTGAGTCTGATCACTCTCATCAACACAACCACGTGTTTCAGAATCAACTCTCTGAAAGACTCGTCAGCATATGAACAGATTCCATGACTGCAGGAAAACCAGTGTCTTCTTTCATACTAGTGGAGAGAAAACATCTGAAACACATATCTAAGTGTTTATTTATTGCACTCAATCATCTCGGTAAAGGGCGGTGAGTTTGAGTCAGAACTCACTTCAGCAGCTTCACACACACCAAACTTTACAGTTTTATTCATATCTATATTCTGAAGGTTTGTTTGAATATTTCATTTGCTTGATTTATAGAAATTTTACTCATAAAAACATGGTAAAAGTGTATTTATTTCTGTATAGATATGAAAATTAGTGAATTTTTCATTCGATAATGTGTGTGTATGTGTAGTTCCCGGACTCTCGCCGTATTTCCAGCCCTTCTATCAGCCGAACGAGTGTGGGAAAGCCTTGTGTGTGAGACCCGACATGATGGAGCTGGATGAGTTGTACGAGTTCCCAGAATTTTCCAGGGATCCCACCATGTATCTGGCGCTGAGGAACCTGGTGCTGGCGGCCTGGAACCGTGACTGTAAGGTACGAACATCAGCGCTCATGCGTTAGCTAGTCTAGTCTGTGTGTTGAGGTTCTGTTGTGTGTGTTGAGGTTCTGTTGTGTTTGCTGTTTCAGGAGGTTCTGTTCTGTGTGTTGAGGTTCTGTTGTGTTTGCTGTTTCTGGAGGTTTTGTTCTGTGTGTTGAGGTTCTGTTGTGTTTGCTGTTTCTGGAGGTTTTGTTCTGTGTGTTGAGGTTCTGTTGTGTTTGCTGTTTCAGGAGGTTTTGTTCTGTGTGTTGAGGTTCTGTTGTGTTTGCTGTTTCTGGAGGTTTTGTTCTGTGTGTTGAGGTTCTGTTGTGTTTGTTGAGGTTCTGTTGTGTTTGCTGTTTCAGGAGGTTTTGTTCTGTGTGTTGAGGTTCTGTTGTGTTTGTTGTTTCAGGAGGTTCTGTTCTGTGTGTTGAGGTTCTGTTGTGTTTGCTGTTTCAGGAGGTTCTGTTGTGTTTGCTGTTTCAGGAGGTTTTGTTCTGTGTGTTGAGGTTCTGTTGTGTTTGCTGTTTCAGGAGGTTCTGTTCTGTGTGTTGAGGTTCTGTTGTGTTTGTTGAGGTTCTGTTGTGTTTGCTGTTTCAGGAGGTTTTGTTGTGTGTGTTGAGGTTCAGTTGTGTTTGTTGTTTCAGGAGGTTTTGTTCTGTGTGTTGAGGTTCAGTTGTGTTTGTTGTTTCAGGAGGTTTTGTTCTGTGTGTTGAGGTTCTGTTGTGTTTGCTGTTTCAGGAGGTTCTGTTCTGTGTGTTGAGGTTCTGTTGTGTTTGCTGTTTCTGGAGGTTTTGTTCTGTGTGTTGAGGTTCTGTTGTGTTTGCTGTTTCAGGAGGTTTTGTTCTGTGTGTTGAGGTTCTGTTGTGTTTGCTGTTTCAGGAGGTTCTGTTCTGTGTGTTGAGGTTCTGTTGTGTTTGTTGAGGTTCTGTTGTGTTTGCTGTTTCAGGAGGTTTTGTTCTGTGTGTTGAGGTTCTGTTGTGTTTGCTGTTTCAGGAGGTTCTGTTCTGTGTGTTGAGGTTCTGTTGTGTTTGTTGAGGTTCTGTTGTGTTTGCTGTTTCAGGAGGTTTTGTTGTGTGTGTTGAGGTTCAGTTGTGTTTGTTGTTTCAGGAGGTTTTGTTCTGTGTGTTGAGGTTCAGTTGTGTTTGTTGTTTCAGGAGGTTTTGTTCTGTGTGTTGAGGTTCTGTTGTGTTTGCTGTTTCAGGAGGTTCTGTTCTGTGTGTTGAGGTTCTGTTGTGTTTGCTGTTTCTGGAGGTTTTGTTCTGTGTGTTGAGGTTCTGTTGTGTTTGCTGTTTCTGGAGGTTTTGTTGTGTGTGTTGAGGTTCTGTTGTGTTTGCTGTTTCAGGAGGTTCTGTTCTGTGTGTTGAGGTTCTGTTGTGTTTGCTGTTTCTGGAGGTTTTGTTGTGTGTGTTGAGGTTCTGTTGTGTTTGCTGTTTCAGGAGCTGTTGTGTGTGTGTTGAGGTTCGTTCTGTTGAGGTTCTGTTGTGTGTGTGTGTTGAGGTTCGTTCTGTTGAGGTTCTGTTGTGTGTGTGTGTTGAGGTTCTGTTGTGTTTGCTGTTTCAGGAGGTTCTGTTCTGTGTGTTGAAGTTCTGTTATGTTTGCTGTTTCAGGAGGTTCAGTTGTGTTTGTTGAGGTTCTGTTGTGTTTGCTGTTTCAGGAGGTTCTGTTCTGTGTGTTGAGGTTCTGTTGTGTTTGTTGAGGTTCTGTTGTGTTTGCTGTTTCAGGAGGTTCTGTTCTGTGTGTTGAGGTTCTGTTGTGTTTGCTGTTTCAGGAGGTTTTGTTCTGTGTGTTGAGGTTCTGTTGTGTTTGCTGTTTCAGGAGGTTCTGTTCTGTGTGTTGAGGTTCTGTTGTGTTTGTTGAGGTTCTGTTGTGTTTGCTGTTTCAGGAGGTTTTGTTCTGTGTGTTGAGGTTCTGTTGTGTTTGCTGTTTCAGGAGGTTCTGTTCTGTGTGTTGAGGTTCTGTTGTGTTTGTTGAGGTTCTGTTGTGTTTGCTGTTTCAGGAGGTTTTGTTGTGTGTGTTGAGGTTCAGTTGTGTTTGTTGTTTCAGGAGGTTTTGTTCTGTGTGTTGAGGTTCTGTTGTGTTTGCTGTTTCAGGAGGTTCTGTTCTGTGTGTTGAGGTTCTGTTGTGTTTGCTGTTTTGGGAGGTTTTGTTGTGTGTGTTGAGGTTCTGTTGTGTTTGCTGTTTCAGGAGCTGTTGTGTGTGTGTTGAGGTTCGTTCTGTTGTGTGTGTTGAGGTTCTGTTGTGTGTTTTGAGGTTCTGTTGGGTTTGCTGTTTCAGGAGGTTCAGTTGTGTGTGTTGAGGTTTTGTTGTGTTTGCTGTTTCATGAGGTTTTGTTGTGTTTGTTGAGGTTCTGTTGTATGTGTTGAGGTTCTGTTGTATGTGTTGAGGTTCTGTTGTGTGTGTTGAGGTTCTGTTGTGTTTGTTGAGGTTCTGTTGTATGTGTTGAGGTTCTGTTGTATGTGTTGAGGTTCTGTTGTGTGTGTTGAGGTTCTGTTGTGTTTGTTGAGGTTCTGTTGTGTTTGCTGTTTCAGGAGGTTTTGTTGTGTGTGTTGAGGTTCAGTTGTGTTTGTTGTTTCAGGAGGTTTTGTTCTGTGTGTTGAGGTTCAGTTGTGTTTGTTGTTTCAGGAGGTTTTGTTCTGTGTGTTGAGGTTTTGTTGTGTGTGTTGAGGTTCTGTTGTGTTTGCTGTTTCAGGAGGTTTTGTTGTGTGTGTTGAGGTTCAGTTGTGTTTGTTGTTTCAGGAGGTTTTGTTCTGTGTGTTGAGGTTCTGTTGTGTTTGCTGTTTCAGGAGGTTCTGTTCTGTGTGTTGAGGTTCTGTTGTGTTTGCTGTTTTGGGAGGTTTTGTTGTGTGTGTTGAGGTTCTGTTGTGTTTGCTGTTTCAGGAGCTGTTGTGTGTGTGTTGAGGTTCGTTCTGTTGTGTGTGTTGAGGTTCTGTTGTGTGTTTTGAGGTTCTGTTGGGTTTGCTGTTTCAGGAGGTTCAGTTGTGTGTGTTGAGGTTTTGTTGTGTTTGTTGAGGTTCTGTTGTATGTGTTGAGGTTCTGTTGTATGTGTTGAGGTTCTGTTGTGTGTGTTGAGGTTCTGTTGTGTGTGTTGAGGTTCTGTTGTGTGTGTTGAGGTTCTGTTGTGTGTGTGTGTGTGTGTGTGTGTGTGTGTGTGTGTGTGTTGATGTTTTGTTCTGTTTTGTGTGTTGTGTGTGTTGATGTTCTGTTATGTGTGTTGAGGTTCTGTTGTGTGTGTGTGTTGCAGGAGGTTCTGTTGTGTGTGTGTGTGTGTGTGTGTGTGTGTGTGGATGTTCTGTTCTGTTGTGTGTGTGTGTGTGTGTGTGTGTGTGTTGAGGTTCTGTTATGTGTGTTGAGGTTCTTTAGTGTGTGTGTGTGTGTGTGTGTGTGTTGATGTTCTGTTTAGTGTGTGTGTGTGTGTGTGTGTGTGTGTGTTGAGGTTCTGTTATGTGTGTTGAGGTTCTTTAGTGTGTGTGTGTTGATGTTCTGTTTTGTGTGTGTGTGTGTGTGTGTGTGTGTGTTGATGTTCTGTTCTGTTTTGTGTGTGTGTGTGTTGCAGGAGGTTCTGACCCTGCAGAGATGCGCTCCTCATGTGATTGTGCGCGGTCTGGTGCGGATCCGCTGTGTGCAGGAACTGGAGCGAGTTCTGGACTTCATGACCCGGAAGGGCCTGATCAACACGGGAGTTCTGCAGGTCAAGCGGCCCCTGCTGCCCGAGTCCCAGCACAACGTGAGCCGCTGACACACTGACACACACTCGCTCTGTTTGTCCCAGCACAACGTGAGCCGCTGACACACACTCGCGCTGTTTCACAGGAATGAGTGAGAATCTGGAGAATCATCATTGAGAAGAACCAGAGTCACAAACTAAAATCTGACAGTCATGAGAATTTACGGAAAAATGTTTTTGATTGTCATGAAAATAGTGTCACAGTGTAAAAATCTCGGGAGCCGTTCACACAAAACTCATGAAACCGTGAGGCAGGAATGTGTTTTAAACCCTTGACTTGAGCGGCATGTTTTTATAATGTCGTGAGCGGTACGAGACAGAGCGCTGGAGACGTCAGAGGCGTCCGCATGGTGCAGAAACTGGTATTGTGAAGTTAGGGTTAGTGTCCTCTTTATGTTGAGCCGGTCATAACAGTTTACACAGGAGAAGCAGTGCAGTGGAAAACCCTTTCTGTGTGAACGGCCTGTTAAATGTCTTCAGTGAGAGACACATATGAACATATGAAGTGTGTGTGTGTTTGTATGTGTGTGTTTGTGTGAGCAGAAGGTTCTGGTCATCGGCGCCGGTGCTGCGGGTCTCGCTGCTGCTCGCCAGCTCCAGAACTTCGGTATGCAGGTATGACACACACACTCACACTCACACATTCTTGTACATCTGTCTTTATGAGGACATTCATTGACACAATGCAATCTCTAGCCGCTTACCCTAACCTAAACCCATCACAACTAAGTGCCTAACCCGACCTCTGACCCTAAACCGACCCTTGACCTCATTATAACCTTATCCCTAAAACCAAGGCTGCGTCCGAAATTGAATACTTCCCTACTATATAGTATGCGAAAAACAGTACGCGAGCAGAGTAGTACTGTATGTCCGAAATCATAGAATTGGAAAAACAGTAGGCGAGAAGTACCCGTATGACCTACTACATCCGGCCAGACTCTGAAGTGCGCATACGATGGACACTTTACTATCCCATGATGCCACGGGAGAGGAGCTGTCGTCGTTATATTTGAAAATGGCGGCTGTTTTCAAGTGTAAGTACTTTACAAAACACTTTTTGTTTATTTGTGGTTAAAGTGTATTTGTTTAACGTCATATAAGTAAACGATTGACTTGTTAAAAGTTTAAATAATGTAAATCGAGGGTACAGGTTTGTGAATTGGCTGCAAAATGACACTTTTATCATTATTATTATTACTGAACAGAACGAGCTAATGCCTGTCAGCTAGTTAACACTGTTTTATTTAAACAACAACGACGTTGTTTCTCAGTTGAATGAGAGAGTTATAAAACTTTTATTTTTTATTTTACAACGATAGTGTTGATATGTGTGTTGGCTACGTAGCAAGCTAAGTTACTGTTATCAAGTGTACCTCAACTTGTCCATGTAACATTAATATTAATATAATAATATAGATTGACCATGGTTCATCACTAATGTTAAGTTCTGTGTTGATTTTGCAGGGGGCTGATGACCACACCTGTGTTCTTATAGAGTGGCTAATGAAAGGGAGGAAAGAAAAGAGAGAGAGAGAGAGAGAGAGAGGAAAGATTCCTTCAGCTTTTAGAAATAATTGCAAAAAAAAAATAAAGAAAACAAATGTTACAATCTTTCCATTTATTTGTTAGTAAGTTCATTTTGTAATGCTGTTTTAGCAAGTTTTATAACAAAACACTTCATTCCCAGGGATTTACAGTAGTTAGATCGTCAGTTGTAAAGTGTTTAATATGTGGCATTGAGTAATTAATATTTCTAAAGGGTGTTGTGTGTGTGCACTTATTGTGTGGCAGATTCCAGATGGTTTTTGAAACAGGCAAATTGCAGGTATATCTGAAAAATATGAGTGCAGCACTATAGAGAAATACCCACACACTCCAGACACCTTTAACATGTATTTGCTTGATTTTTCTATATTATTTAACTTTTAAATGGATACAGAATACAAAGCTTAAAACAAAATCACAAAACTTTGGCACAAAGTAGTATAATAGAGCTTAAAGCACCACCAAAAGCAAAAGTTTTAAAACTTTTTTTTTATTAAAGTGTCATCTTGAGGGAAGAAAATGAACGTCAGCAGCTTCAGTGAGGTAACCTTGACAGGTTTCTATAAGATCTAAAGGCACTTTCAATCTCATTTGTAGGGCATCACTTTAAAATAATTCAGAATCTGTTTCTTTAAAAGCATGTGTACAAGATGAGGACTTTACACCTTGGGTCATTTTTGGATTTCCACTTGAATTTTTCCTAACCAATTTTAAAATAAATAATTTGTAAAAAATTAAGCTCAAATATATGATATAGCTAGAACACCAGCACCTCGATGTCCTTTTTTCCCACCCATGGTCGCAATCAGTGATGGATGGACTACCGTGAGAGTCGGAGGTTGGGGTGGAGGTCAGCTCCATCTTTAAAATATAGATGAAGAATTGGCGCAGTAGGTTGTAGGGCTCACAACCTGTACACGTGTTTATAGTTTATTTTAGAATACAATTTGAATTGACAAGACACTTGTTTTCTGTGTTGGCTTATTTATAAACATAATATGTATATATGTATATGATCCATTTCTTATGTGTGTGTATATATATACACACACACACACACACACTGTGATATTGCCATCCATGAATGAATCAACAGAGATAAACACAATCATACTATTGATTAATTCATGTTTATTCATTGATGGTAATATCATAAGCAAATAAATGACTTTTTCCTTACCAAAAATCAACATCAGTGTCATTGTTCACAGGCTTGTGTGCGTGCGTGTGCGAGCAACTGACCGACGACTCTGAATTGTGAGAACGAACGACGTAAAAACGCAGGCGAAAGCGGAAAGAAGAACTAAAAACATTGCTCAGTTTGTGCAATCAGTGGAACGGGCTCTTTAAATTTTCGCGCTGATGTGACCGCGCATGTAGTACACCGGAGATCCATCCATACTACCCGTATTCATACTATATAGAACATACTTTTTTAACGGTCGCGAAGTACGTTCTAATTTAAATGTAGTACCTACTCACATAGTACGCGATTTCGGACGCAGCCCAAGTCTTGACCCTCAAACAGGCCTTTAAAGGCTCTCAGAGACTGAGGACCGGCCAACATGTCCTCTTTACTCTCTCTGTCCTCACTCTACTGGTCTAAAACTCAAACTGGTCCTCACAAAGATAGTTGTACAAGTACACACACACACACACACTCTCTGTCTGTCACTCACTCTCAGACACACACTCACACACACACAGTCACACTCTCTGTCTGTCACTCACACACACACTCACACACACACAGACAGACACACACACACTCACACACTCTGTCACTCACTCTCTCTCACACACACACACACACACACACACACACACACACACACACACACACACACACACACAGTCACACTCTCTGTCTGTCACTCATACACACACTCACACACACACAGACAGACACACACACACTCACACACACACTCTGTCACTCACTCTCTCACTCTCTCTCTCACACACACACACACACACACACACACACAAACACACACACTCTCAGGGGTTGAGCTATAGGCTCCTTAGACATTTCTGACAGTGCTGTACTTCCTCTGTGAGAACAGTTTGGGGAAGGCCCTGTTCTATCCCAGCATGCTCCAGTGCAGAAAACAAGGCCCATAAAGATATGTCTGGATGAGTCCGGTGTGGAAGAACTGGACCGGCCCACACAGATCCCTGACCTCGACCCGTCCAACAGCTCTGGGCTGAGCAGGAGCGGAGATCAGGAGCCCGTCACCAGTGCCGGACCGCACAGAGAGTGATGTGAAGGCCAAGTGTAGTCGTGAGTCGAGACCTCCGGGTCACCAGTCTGACTCTCTGCCCTCCGGGTCGCCAGTCTGACTCTCTGCCCTCCGGGTCGCCAGTCTGACTCTCTGCCCTCCGGGTCGCCAGTCTGACTCTCTGCCCTCCGGGTCGCCAGTCTGACTCTCTGACCTCTGGGTCGCCAGTCTGACTCTCTGCCCTCCGGGTCGCCACCTCCGGGTCGCCAGTCTGACTCTCTGCCCTCCGGGTCGCCAGTCTGACTCTCTGACCTCCGGGTCGCCACCTCCGGGTCGCCAGTCTGACTCTCTGCCCTCCGGGTCGCCAGTCTGACTCTCTGACCTCTGGGTCGCCAGTCTGGCTCTCTGCCCTCCGGGTCGCCAGTCTGACTCTCTGCCCTCCGGGTCGCCAGTCTGACTCTCTGCCCTCCGGGTCGCCAGTCTGACCCTCTGACTCTCTGACTCTCTGACCTCCGGGTCACCAGTCTGACTCTCTGACCTCCGGGTCGCCAGTCTGACTCTCTGCCCTCCGGGTCGCCAGTCTGACTCTCTGCCCTCCGGGTCGCCAGTCTGACTCTCTGCCCTCCGGGTCGCCAGTCTGACTCTCTGACCTCCGGGTCGCCAGTCTGACTCTCTGACCTCCGGGTCGCCAGTCTGACTCTGCCCTCCGGGTCACCAGTCTGACTCTCTGACCTCCGGGTCACCAGTCTGACTCTCTGCCCTCCGGGTCGCCAGTCTGACTCTCTGACCTCCGGGTCTGACTCTCTGACCTCCGGGCACCAGTCTGACTCTCTGCCCTCCGGGTCGCCAGTCTGACTCTCTGACCTCCGGGTCGCCA
>NC_140216.1:43726030-43728530 GCF_951802725.1 Rutilus rutilus | reverse complement strand
GGCCATTCGTGGGCCAGCGCATCCATGTTCTTTATGAAGAATATTGGGCAGTTGAGACTGAGAGTTTCCTTCTGTGGTGAAGAGGTCGCCCTCTGCCCTGCCGAAGATGCTCCAGATCGTTTGAACTGTCTGGGAATGAGCACGTTCCTCCGGGACAGCATGTCTGCTCCCTGGTTCAGTCTGCCCGGCACATGACCCGCTCTCAGAGAGCTCAGGTTGCGTTGTGCCCATGAGGAGAGGCGTCGGGCTAGCCTGTACAGAGGCCTCGACCTGAGCCCACCCTGGTGGTTTATGTAGGACACCACAGCCATGTTGACCGACCGGACTAGGTGCCCTGTCAGGTCTGGTAGGAAGGTTTTGAGGGCCATAAAACCGACATCATTTCCAGGCAGTTGATACGCAGCGTTTTCCCGAGCTGGAAGTCGGTCTGCCCTCACACAGAGCTAGAAGCATCTGCTGTAATCAACTTCCTCCTTGAGACCGAGACCTCATATGCTCACTCCAGACCGGTCTCAGCTGGGGTCCCTCCAATAGGCCCGGGCTCTGATGCAGACGTGGTCCACCTTGACACAAAGGTGATCTGATCGCCAGGCGCGAGTTGGGACCTGGGGTTTCAGCCAGTACTGCAGGGGGCAGCAAGCCCAGCGGAAGGACTGATGACGTGGAGGCATTAGCCCTAGCATCCTCTGAAAGGTTCTGAGAGGGGAAAAGGACACTGCTCTGAACAATATTGCAAGCCGCTGGATGGTCTGAGCGCTCAGGTGCTAGAGAACTTCCCTCAGGAAAGGGATTCTCTGGCTGGGAGACAGTGAGCTCTTGGCTAGGTTGATCCTGAGGCATTCCAGATGGCTGAGGAGCACGGATCTGTATGAGTTCAGCTCTGCCTCTGACTCTGGGGTAAGACGAGCCAGAGGTAATTTAGGATGAGTGCTGCATCCATGTACTTTGTGAATGTGCGTGGCGAGGAACCTCAATTGATTGTCCCAAAATCCAGCTCAACACTCGAGTGGCAATAGTTGAAGTATTACAGGCTGCACAGATTAAATGGGATGGTTTGACTGGGCGGAGGCGTGGCTTTGCAGCTCTGCCCATAGTAAATGCAGGATAGCCGCTGAAGGAGTATAAATCTGAATCCTATGGCGAGACCAGCTGCTAATATAGGCAGATGCCCCGCCCCTTCCGGGTTCTGCACCCTGATTGGCTCGCGCAGATACGCCACGTCGCCATTGGTTCATGCAGCTCCCACTGCTCAGCCAATAAGCGCGCGCAGATCACTGCACTGTTATGGCTGTGTGGTAGCACTGCATTATCGAATAAAAGGCTTCAATAATCTGAGAAAAAGGAGTTTTCCAATAGCGTCTAGTAGACGCAATACTCGTTCCTGTTATCTCAGGGAACCGAGGTTACGATAGTAACCGAGACGTTTATTACAGTCTCGGTTACTAGCATAAGTAGCTTCTCGGTTGAAGCTGTTTTTAAACAATTAGTACTAAAACTACAAAACACAGGAAGAGTTAATAACTGATATTCATCTCTACTCATTGCTTTACTCATATTTATATGTTTTGAAAGCCTCATCACTCACACTGATTTGTCTCCTTCTTTCTTATATTTATTTTAATGTCTGTCCAGTGTCAGAAACTGCCATGCTAGATTTGTCGTAAGAGCAGTCATAAAACCCCTTACTGACTGCGCTGTTTTTACCAGATGATCATTTTCAGCATTGCTAATTAGTTTCTCTACTCTGCAGGCGACAAACAGACACTTTCCTCAGACGGTGACGGGGGCGTATCTGAGCGGAGTGCGTGAGGCCAGCAAGATCGCAGCGCTGTAGAACCATTTCACTTTCCAGAACCTTCTCATCACAACAGAACCGTCTCTCCACCGCAGAACCTTCTCACTCTCCAGAACCGTCTCACCACTGCAGAACCTTTTCACTCTCCAGAACTGTCTCACCACTGCAGAACCGTCTCACCACTGCAGAACCCTCTCACCACTGCAGAACCATCTCACTCTCCAGAACGTCTCACCACTGCAGAACCATCTCACTCTCCAGAACCGTCTCACCACTGCATAACATTCTCTCCACTGCAGAACCGTCTCACTCTCCAGAACTGTCTCACCACTGCAGAACCGTCTCACCACTGCAGAACCCTCTCACCACTGCAGAACCATCTCACTCTCCAGAACCGTCTCACCACTGCAGAACCATCTCACTCTCCAGAACCGTCTCACCACTGCATAACATTCTCTCCACTGCAGAACCGTCTCACTCTCCAGAACTGTCTCACCACTGCAGAACCGTCTCACCACTGCAGAACCCTCTCACCACTGCAGAACCATCTCACTCTCCAGAACCTTCTCACCACTGCAGAATCATCTCACCACTGCAGAACTGTCTCACCACTGCAGAACCCTCTCACCACTGCAGAACCGTCTCACCACTGCAGAACCATCTCACTCTCCAGAACCGTCTCACCACTGCAGAACCGTCTCACCA
>NC_140216.1:43716030-43721030 GCF_951802725.1 Rutilus rutilus | reverse complement strand
TTTTGATTATCAAAGATGAGTTTTATGGGATAAAATGACTGACTGCAAGGAGACTAACTAATATTAACTAATGGAACTTTGTCATGTAGTGTTAACATTCATAATGCCTGATGTTACTGGTCTTATTGTGAACAATTCCTCCATGCATTTTGTATTTCAGGTTTGTCGTCAGATGTTTGCAGTGCTCACTTTTCATCATCCAATCAAAACATCATGGATTAAATCCTGCCCTATAGTTGTACATGTGCGATGACACTCTGGACTTGGAAAGTACAAACTCAGGGTTAGAGCGGCTGTGAGGCGTGAGGAACTTATCATCTCTTTTGCTGCATATGATTGTCACTGAGTGATTATTAAGCAGTGATTGAAACCCTCAGCCAGCGGCTCCATGTCAGAGGAGAAGCCTCCACAGATGAATTGTGTGTGTGTGTGTGTGTGTGTGTGTGTGTGTGTGTGTGTGTGTTTAAATGAGTGATTGTCAGGCTCGTGACCTGGGGAGGGAGCAGCATTCCAGTGTGCCAGTGCCGACACATCCAGCTCCGTGTGTGTGTGTGTGTGTGTGAGTGTGTAAGGGGAGACTCCATTCAAAGCGCCACACTGCCATATACTCTTACTACTTCTACATATCTTTACCGAGTTTGACAGAAATTTGCTTACTAGCACTTCCACTTGCATCGCTTCTGTTGCCTGAAGACGGACCCCTAACTAACTATTAAATATCTTACCATGATTCATTATTATATTTCATTAAAAAACAAATAATTTTAGTTACTGTTATTGGACATGCTATGAAAACTTTACCTCAGTGAACTGAACCTGTACTCTTACAGTGAGGCTGTAACGCAACACTTCTTCATGTGTGTTGGTGTGTGTGAAGTGTTTTGGTGATGTGTTCTTCACTGTAGAGAAGTGTGATGTACAGTACAGTCATGTACAGTAATTATGAGTCAACCTTTGAACAGTATTGATTTCTGATGGAGTGTATTTCAGTTTTCATGCGGTTGTTTTTCTGTAGACTTTGAATATAATGACACTATTTTCTTCTTTTTTTTAGCTGATTTACAGACTCTGTTTGCATCATCTTATCATTATTGTCCTGTTATCACTGTAAAGCTGCTTTGGAACAATCTGTATTGTATAAAGAGCTATAAAAATAAAAGCGACCAGACTTGATTAGAGTCATAAAGGAATGGTTCATAAAATTGAATTATTAAAATTGAATACATAAAATTAAAATTGTTTACAAAGAGGTTGAAATTATTAGTTATTTTGGATGGCTAACAGCAACATTAGTATTGAGAAACCTGTAAATGTGTCAGAGGCCGGTTGTCTTCTCCGTGTAATCCTCATTCATCACCTTCGTTTGATTTTTTCCCCACTTTTGATCAGTTAGTCAAAAGGTTTGACTTAATGCATTATTCTCTGTCAAACTGATTTGTATATGCCTTTACACAATCCATGGACTGAATGAACCCCTTAATATTGAGTAGAAAGTGAAACAGGACAGTATTACGCTAATGCCGGAGTCTGAGGTGAGGCATACCTGTGTTCCAGCGCGGAGGGACGTTGAAGAGTTTAATTAAAGGGCGGGAACTGCTTCGCGCCTGTTCTAAGGGCGGGAAGATTCTGCCACTGCAGTGTGTGCGCGCGCTCCTACAGCACTGGATTATTCCTCTCATCCGATCCTACGATTCTTTTGTGTTTAAGTTGTAACAGCAGGTGAGTGTGATGTTGTCTGAATGATTGAAACTATTAGTTTACACGTTTGACACTGCGCTCTTCAGTAGACTTTGTGTAAATCTGTTTCGTTCAAACTTTTACTTAAGTTTGTGAATTGTGCTGTTGTACTGATGATGTTAAGCGTGTCTGCTGAATGAGTACATGTAAACAGCGACTGAAGGGTGTGATTTTAGAGTTTTGTGTGTTTATCAGCTGAGAGGATGCGGGTGCGAGCGCTGCTGGTCCTGATACTCACGGCAGTCCTCACCGCGCATGCGCAAGGTACGCTATTTCTGCCGTTATTTCTTCGGTTTTGTGGTTTGTTTATCTGTCTATCTCTCATTGTATTGTTCTGTGATTTTAAATGTTGTGCTATCATTCAGTGTTTTTCTCTGTTGCGTTATCTATTGTTGTAATGTACTATCGTTTTTTCTCTTGTTCAGTCTTATTCTATTCATATTTCATTCTTAAAATATCCAAATAACACCTGTTGTATTTTAGGTCACCCTTTTGACTTTAGACTAACTGATCAAAAGGGAACATTTTCACGTTTTCTGTGTTAGTTCCTGACATTAGATGTTCCCTTTCACTGCTTAACATTCCTAAAGCGTGTTGGAAACGTCAGAGATCTTATGAAAGGAGGCACTTCTACATGTAGTTCTTCTATGAGTTGTAAAGCGTGTTTGTACGGCGTGTTGTCAGGATCTGTAGGAGATGTTCCTATAGGAAAGGATTCCTCTGTCAGGAGAAGCTGATGACCTGGAGCTGGTCCAGCAGAAACACGTTCAGATCTGTTCCTCAAATACCTCAGGTGTCTGCAGGCTTCAGAGACACAGCTCAGTAAAACAACCACAACTAGAGCCTTAACGTTTTAGTAATTACATTATAACAATAACGACACCGAGGAACAATATCGCTAGAGTCACTTTCAGAATTTATTTCTCCAGCTGCTGAACTATGAAGTCCTTCCGACTGTAGAGAGCTCACGCGTTTAAAGCTGCAGTCGACAAAGCTGAACGTTAGAAGTTAACTAGGGCTGTCAATAGATTTCACACCCTTATCGTGAAATTAAGCAAACATCATTTATCTTGTTTAACACGTTCATTTTGCAATCATTTGCTATATCCAGCAAAGTAAAGCTCCTAGGCGTAACCCGTCCTCTCTCTGCTAAAGCTTCTCCACTGGGTGTATGTCAGAGTGCGCTTTAAACTTGTGTTTGCTCTAGCATTAGAAAATGCTCTGTGAGCAGTGTATGTCAGAGGTTTGCACTGTTTTTATGCTTTAGTTTTTATTTTCTCTTTTCTGTACAGCTCTTTGGTTCCACTTGTGGTGTTGAAAGTGCTCTATAAATAGAGCTGAGATGCGAGGGTTAGGGTTAGAGTTGAGATGAGAGGGTTAGGGTTAGGGTTGAGATGAGAGGGTTAGAGTTGAGATGAGAGGGTTAGAGTTGAGATGAGAGGGTTAGGGTTAGAGTTGAGATGAGAGGGTTAGGGTTAGAGAGGGTTAGAGTTGAGATGAGAGGGTTAGAGTTGAGATGAGAGGGTTAGAGTTGAGATGAGAGTTGGGTTAGGGTTAGAGTTGAGATGAGAGGGTTAGAGTTGAGATGAGAGTTGGGTTAGGGTTAGAGTTGAGATGAGAGGGTTAGAGTTGAGATGAGAGGGTTAGAGTTGAGATGAGAGTTGGGTTAGGGTTAGAGTTGAGATGAGAGGGTTAGGGTTAGAGAGGGTTAGAGTTGAGATGAGAGGGTTAGAGTTGAGATGAGAGTTGGGTTAGGGTTAGAGTTGAGATGAGAGGGTTAGGGTTAGAGAGGGTTAGAGTTGAGATGAGAGGGTTAGGGTTAGATGAGAGTTGGGGTGATTCTCACAAAATTATTTTCTGCAAGTTCAAGGTAAATTTAAGGTGTCTTTCTAAAAAATGCTTGGAGACTCCAAAGGACACCAAATAACCAAATAACCAAATAAAACAAGGAGTCCATATAATTCAGAAATATAATTCAGCATCCATTAAAAAAGAAAACTTTACAGAAAGAAACGTTTGAGAAGTCACAGTGTTTAGTGTGTGTCCAGCAGAGCTTGTTTACGGTAGTCGAGTTGATACCGAACAGGAAAGGTCAAATCATTTTACTGACTAGGATCTTTCAATATCATTCATCAAATTCAACAAAGCTTTTTTTCAAGTCATTTCGTTAATTCCAGCAGAATATAATTAAAATGTTAATAGCCAAATTCCCCAAATACATCAGATCACATTTAGAATAAGAAAGAAATGTCAATGCTAGGAAAAGGCCAGATTATTAGACACAGAAACGATGAAGTCATCACTCATCTGGGTCTGTTCGTTTACCTCCCGATCCGGGCCGCTCGTCCATCCCGGGATCCTCGTGATCTGAGCTGTGCAGTCCCGATCCGGGCCGTTCGTCCATCCCGGGATCCTCGTGATCTGAGCTGTGCAGTCCCGATCCGGGCCGCTCGTCCATCCCGGGATCCTCGTGATCTGAGCTGTGCAGTCCCGATCCGGGCCGTTCGTCCATCCCGGGATCCTCGTGATCTGAGCTGTGCAGTCCCGATCCGGGCCGCTCGTCCATCCCGGGATCCTCGTGATCTGAGCTGTGCAGTCCCGATCCGGGCCGTTCGTCCATCCCGGGATCCTCGTGATCTGAGCTGTGCAGTCCCGATCCGGGCCGCTCGTCCATCCCGGGATCCTCGTGATCTGAGCTGTGCAGTCCCGATCCGGGCCGCTCGTCCATCCCGGGATCCTCGTGATCTGAGCTGTGCAGTCTGAAGGACCGGATTCAGGATTGAGTAGTTCATCTCTCGAGTCTCGGGTTCGAGTCATTCAGCCTTTTGTCACGAAACTGTATGTTGTCATGTAAGTATCTGTGCTTTATCAAAGTGATTTTCCCATCATACAGATTAAGTTTAAAGCATGACCAACTCTTTATTACCACATTAAATATTATAGAAAAGAACCATGACAGAAATGCAAAAAATTATAAATTGTAAGAAATAAAAAAGCTACAGTTTGAGACCAGGAACGCAGCAGCAACTGCAAGAGTTGGGAACAAACTTACTATGCGCTTGTTTGTAAGGAAGTTTGGGAATTCTGAACTCATTTCTGTGTCAATACTCTTTCATGTCACGTGACAAAAGAACGAAAGACTCCGAAGACTCGAGAGGTGAGCCAATCATTCCTGTTTCCCGTACAGAACCCATAGGATGGTGCGCGCTCAACACTAAATGAACGAATCACTCTCTGAGAGAACTGGGTGTTCCCGAGTCATA
>NC_140216.1:43688530-43711030 GCF_951802725.1 Rutilus rutilus | reverse complement strand
TGCCACATAAGTAAATAATTAGACACGAAATATTGATCTGAGTTGAAATATTTTATTAGGTCTTTAATCACAAAGCTTCCGCAGAGAGCAGTTGCAGCACGGCAAGTTTAAACTACACGGACATTTAAGAGATACGGTATACAGTCATACCACTTATTACACAACATTACGCCACATTAATAAACTTCCCGTCGCTAAACGATCAAAAGTGGATTCGGACACGCCCTAAGTGCTGTTTAGACCATGTGCTTAGATCGCTAAAATAGGGCCCAATATCTGAAAGTGTTGCTGTCTGTGTTGTGTTCAGCAGGAGTGGAGCGTGAGCTGAGTGTGAGTAAGTCTGAGCCCAGAGCCGTGATTATGGGGTTCGACCGCAGGAGAGAGGTCACTGTGAAGGTCATGGCCCTCAGAGGGACGGAGCGGAGCAAAGCGCTGCAGGGCAGATACAGCGGTCAGTGTTTTACTCTCACCCTACAGACACCTGCAGCTAACTAATCCATATCAGCTGTGCTGTGCTCCTGATGTTCCTCTGACTGTGCTCCTGATGTTCCTCTGACTGTGTTCCTGATGTTCCTCTGACTGTGTTCCTGATGTTCCTCTGACTGTGCCCCTGATGTTCCTCTGACTGTGTTCCTGATGTTCCTCTGACTGTGTTCCTGATGTTCCTCTGACTGTGCCCCTGATGTTCCTCTGACTGTGCTCCTGATGTTCCTCTGACTGTGTTCCTGATGTTCCTCTGACTGTGTTCCTGATGTTCCTCTGACTGTGTTCCTGATGTTCCTCTGACTGTGTTCCTGATGTTCCTCTGACTGTGCTCCTGATGTTCCTCTGACTGTGTTCCTGATGTTCCTCTGACTGTGTTCCTGATGTTCCTCTGACTGTGCCCCTGATGTTCCTCTGACTGTGTTCCTGATGTTCCTCTGACTGTGTTCCTGATGTTCCTCTGACTGTGCCCCTGATGTTCCTCTGACTGTGTTCCTGATGGTCCTCTGACTGTGTTCCTGATGGTCCTCTGACTGTGTTCCTGATGGTCCTCTGACTGTGCTCCTGATGTTCCTCTCTCTGTGTTCCTGATGTTCCTCTCTCTGTGTTCCTGATGTTCCTCTGACTGTGTTCCTGATGGTCCTCTGACTGTGTTCCTGATGGTCCTCTGACTGTGTTCCTGATGGTCCTCTGACTGTGTTCCTGATGGTCCTCTGACTGTGTTCCTGATGGTCCTCTGACTGTGTTCCTGATGGTCCTCTGACTGTGTTCCTGATGTTCCTCTGACTGTGTTCCTGATGTTCCTCTGACTGTGCTCCTGATGTTCCTCTCTCTGTGTTCCTGATGTTCCTCTGACTGTGTTCCTGATGTTCCTCTGACTGTGTTCCTGATGTTCCTCTGACTGTGTTCCTGATGTTCCTCTGACTGTGCCCCTGATGTTCCTCTGACTGTGTTCCTGATGTTCCTCTGACTGTGCTCCTGATGTTCCTCTCTCTGTGTTCCTGATGTTCCTCTCTCTGTGTTCCTGATGTTCCTCTGACTGTGCTCCTGATGTTCCTCTGACTGTGTTCCTGATGTTCCTCTGACTGTGTTCCTGATGTTCCTCTGACTGTGTTCCTGATGTTCCTCTGACTGTGCCCCTGATGTTCCTCTGACTGTGTTCCTGATGTTCCTCTGACTGTGTTCCTGATGTTCCTCTGACTGTGCCCCTGATGTTCCTCTGACTGTGCCCCTGATGTTCCTCTGACTGTGCTCCTGATGGTCCTCTGACTGTGTTCCTGATGGTCCTCTGACTGTGCTCCTGATGTTCCTCTCTCTGTGTTCCTGATGTTCCTCTCTCTGTGTTCCTGATGTTCCTCTGACTGTGCTCCTGATGTTCCTCTGACTGTGTTCCTGATGTTCCTCTGACTGTGTTCCTTATGTTCCTCTGACTGTGTTCCTGATGTTCCTCTGACTGTGTTCCTGATGTTCCTCTGACTGT
Source organism: Rutilus rutilus (assembly GCF_951802725.1). NCBI lineage: Eukaryota > Metazoa > Chordata > Actinopteri > Cypriniformes > Leuciscidae > Rutilus > Rutilus rutilus. Next base: position 43,709,067 of record NC_140216.1, on the reverse strand, counting down.
GCCCCTGATGTTCCTCTGACTGTGTTCCTGATGTTCCTCTGACTGTGTTCCTGATGTTCCTCTGACTGTGCCCCTGATGTTCCTCTGACTGTGCCCCTGATGTTCCTCTGACTGTGCTCCTGATGGTCCTCTGACTGTGTTCCTGATGGTCCTCTGACTGTGTTCCTGGTGTTCCTCTGACTGTGCTCCTGATGTTCCTCTGACTGTGTTCCTGGTGTTCCTCTCTCTGTGTTCCTGATGTTCCTCTCTCTGTGTTCCTGATGTTCCTCTGACTGTGTTCCTGATGTTCCTCTGACTGTGCCCCTGATGTTCCTCTGACTGTGTTCCTGATGTTCCTCTGACTGTGCTCCTGATGTTTCTCTGACTGTGCTCCTGATGTTCCTCTGACTGTGTTCCTGATGTTCCTCTGACTGTGTTCCTGATGTTTCTCTGACTGTGCTCCTGATGTTCCTCTGACTGTGTTCCTGATGTTCCTCTGACTGTGTTCCTGATGTTTCTCTGACTGTGCTCCTGATGTTCCTCTGACTGTGTTCCTGATGTTCCTCTGACTGTGCTCCTGATGTTTCTTTGACTGTGTTCCTGATGTTCCTCTGACTGTGCTCCTGATGTTCCTCTGACTGTGTTCCTGATGTTCCTCTGACTGTGTTCCTGATGTTCCTCTGACTGTGTTCCTGATGTTCCTCTGACTGTGTTCCTGATGTTCCTCTGACTGTGCCCCTGATGTTCCTCTGACTGTGTTCCTGATGTTCCTCTGACTGTGTTCCTGATGTTCCTCTGACTGTGTTCCTGATGTTTCTCTGACTGTGCTCCTGATGTTCCTCTGACTGTGCTCCTGATGTTCCTCTGACTGTGCTCCTGATGTTCCTCTGACTGTGTTCCTGATGTTTCTTTGACTGTGTTCCTGATGTTTCTTTGACTGTGTTCCTGATGTTCCTCTGACTGTGTTCCTGATGTTCCTCTGACTGTGTTCCTGATGTTTCTCTGACTGTGCTCCTGATGTTCCTCTGACTGTGCTCCTGATGTTCCTCTGACTGTGTTCCTGATGTTTCTCTGACTGTGCTCCTGATGTTCCTCTGACTGTGCTCCTGATGTTCCTCTGACTGTGTTCCTGATGTTCCTCTGACTGTGTTCCTGATGTTCCTCTGACTGTGCTCCTGATGTTCCTCTGACTGTGCTCCTGATGTTTCTTTGACTGTGTTCCTGATGTTCCTCTGACTGTGTTCCTGATGTTCCTCTGACTGTGTTCCTGATGTTCCTCTGACTGTGTTCCTGATGTTCCTCTGACTGTGTTCCTGATGTTCCTCTGACTGTGTTCCTGATGTTCCTCTGACTGTGCCCCTGATGTTCCTCTGACTGTGCCCCTGATGTTCCTCTGACTGTGTTCCTGATGTTCCTCTGACTGTGTTCCTGATGTTCCTCTGACTGTGCTCCTGATGTTCCTCTGACTGTGCTCCTGATGTTCCTCTGACTGTGCTCCTGATGTTCCCTTTCTCTGTGTTCCTGTCAGGATCAGGATTGGGATCGGGATCGGAGATGAGTGTCGTCGGTGTGTCGCTCCACCAGCAGGACAGTGACCGATTGAATAATGACATCACTGAAGGTGAGGAGAAACGGCACTGAAGATGAAGCTGATCGGTGAATCCCATGTACAGTCGCTCTGTTTATATATCGCTTGACTTGTTAAAAAACATTCCAACGGTTGGCGTCACACGGCTATAAACAAGAAATAATGGTAACACTTTATAATACTGTTCCCTCATTAATGAATAACTGCACATGGTTACCGTTACCTTTTATTACAAATTATGCATTATTCATGTTAATTATGAACCTGTATATAGTAGTCTTAAGTGAGGAATGAATAATAGTAGTTAATGATTAGTTAATAGTGAACTACCACATTCAACTGAGCGCTATTACTAACTAATTCATTAATCAGAGTTTCTTGTTAGTTAATAGTAGTTACTAGAATGTTAATAGTGCGTTACTCATTGTGCCTGTGCAGTTATTCATTAATGAAGGAACAGTATTATAAAGTGTTACTGAAATAATTAACATTTGATACTAAACCTCAGTGTTTCTGTCTTGTTTTCCATCACAAATATCTAAACATTCTTAAATCAAGATACATATACTGGAGAAGCAAAATGACTGAAGATATTAAGACTTGTTTAATGAGAAAAAATTAAGTGAGTTTGTGATTAAAACAAGAACAAATATCCTCCAGTGGAGTCAGAAAAAACTTCATTTAAAAGGAAAACAATTATTTTTCTGGCAGATATTTGTTCTTGTTTTAATCATAAACTCACTTAATTTTGACTCTTTTCTCATAAAACAAAACTTAATATCTTCAGTAATTGTGTGTCTTCAGTAACTGTATCTTGATTTAGGAATCCATAGATATTAGTGGAAATGATATAGTCTTGTGGGAAATATCTTCAGTAGTGAACGTGAGCCTGAAGGTTTTATCATGTGAACTCTTCTAAACGCAGCAGACGAGGTTTACACAAACTATATTTAGACTGAGTTTAAATGGAGGTTTAGCACAGAGACCGCAGAGGCTCATGGGTTTTGGCTCGGCAAACGTGACATTACCGTGGAGATTGATGGCTTGTTTGTGTGTGTGATTTATAATAAACGTGATTATAGGGGCTAAAGAGAGAGAGAAACGCGCTGTAAATCTTCCCAGAGGCCTTTATTCGCGTTTATGAACGTGTCGAATTATCTCAACTCAGGACGCTTTAGATTTGTGCTCTTATGATGAGTCTGAGTTGTGCGATTCTGACCTTCAGCCTTCTGATAAATCACACATTATTAACCCTTTGTGGAACGACCGTCACACTGAAACTGTTCTTGATCCTGCCGTCTCTGCAAGTCTACACTAGATAAATACTTTCATTCTTCTCGTAGGCATGCAGGTGTGCATCTCTGTGGCCTGCAGTCATCGGTCTCTCTCTCTCTCTCTCTCTCTCTGCTCAGTGCAGCTTTAGGTCACTTTTACACTGTAAGACGTGTGTTTATGTGTCGAGGGATTTGGTTGATCCCTGATTTTAAAGTCAACATGAAACATTGTTTGTAACTCGTCTGGACACATTTCAGAGTGACGTTCAGTATTTTCCCTACGAAGGATTGATTGGACAGGTGAGAAAAGAGTGATCAAAAGAAAAGATTTCATGTTGACTCACTGAAATTCAAGTTCAAAAGTCAAAGGAATGAACTTGCTATGAACTACACCTTATCTTACCTCACACTGACCCCACTTGACCTCACGCTGACCCCACTTGACCTCACGCTGACCCCTACTTGACCCCTCTCTAACCCTTCCGGCTCATGTTTTAATGAACTGCTTCACACTGAAGGGTTAGTGTGTTAAATGAAGTTCAAGCTGTCGATGTGATTCAGAGTCTAAGGTTCAAACGTAACAAACTGAGTGACTGAATGTGGACATTTTGGACAAATAAAGGAAAAATCGATATATTTAGAATATATCTGAGCGATGTTTATCTCTTGTTTAGTTCCTGATCATATGTAAATGCATAATGTAGTTAATCATAGCCAATTATATTAAAGGGATAGTTCACTTTGAAATTAAATTTTGGTATGTTTTAGCTTACCTCAAGGGCATCCAAGATGTAGGTGTCTTTTTTTCCGCAGTAGTTTCAATTTTGATATTTTTAGGTCAAACCGTTCTTGTCTGTCAGTCCTATAATGCAGGTCTATGGTCACTGTCTCAAAGAGCATGCACAGAGTCCAAATTAAAACAATTCCCCATCGTCCAAATTAAACAATTCCCCATCTAAGTACACATTGATGGCCTAAGACACGAAACGAGCGGTTTGTGTGAGAAAACGAACAGTATTTATATAGTTTTTACCTCTTATACACAGCCACGTCCAAGTGATCTGAGGGCGCGCGCGCATCCTGGTGTGTGATGTGTACGCAGACTGGTGCATAGATATATACACTAGATGTCGCCTTAAAGACATTCGTTCCAATGAACTGCCGTAGACAAGGCGACATCTAGTGTATATATTTATGCACCAGTCTGCGTACACACGTCAGATCAGATCACTTGGACGTGGCTGTGTATAAGAGGTAAAAACGATATAAATACCGTTCGTTTTCTCACACAAACCGCTCGTTTCGTGTCTTAGGCCATCAAAGTGTACTTACGATGGGGAATTGTTTAATTTGGACGATGGGGAATTGTTTTAATTTGGACTCTGTGCATGCTCTTTGAGACAGTGACCATCGACCTGCATTATAGGACTAAGAGACAAGAACGGTTTGACCTAAAAATATCACAATTGAAACTACTGCGGAAAAAAAGACACCTACATCATGGATGCCCTTGAGGTAAGCTAAAACATACCAAAATTTAATTTCAAAGTGAACTATCCCTTTAAGCTCTGGCTACATTTGACTGAGTCATTAAAGAAACAAACGTTTAATATTCATGTTTTCAGATGTTTAAGACCCCTGACTTCTGAAAGGACACGTTCCTAATGTGTATAGACTTGACAGAGCATGGCATTATGGGTAAAAGCAAATCTGGGAGTGAAAGATAAATGCAGAGAGTTTAAGGGGAGAAGAGCTGAGATGTGCAGATGAGCGTGTTACAGCACGAACAGCAGAACACACACACACACACACACACACACACACACACACACACACACACACACACACACACACAGTAACCTTCATTTATATAGGATGTATTTTAAAAATATGGACTGTTTGAAAGCAGCTTTACAGTGATAATAGGAGATTAAAGTAACAGAGATTGTTATTGTTAGTAAGTTATTGTCCAGCTAAAGTTAGTTTGATTGATTCACTTCCGTTTGCAAATATCATTAGTTATTAACTTAGGGGCCGCTAACAAGACACCGTTTTAACAGAAAACTCTTAAGTTCTTTCTGCACAAATCCAAAACGCGAACCAGTGAGAACGCTGATGGCGTGCACATGCGTATTACGAGTTCAGTCTATAGGTGTGTGTGTTTGAATATCTGTGCGCAGGCGTGTAATCCTTCCCTACAAACCAACCATCAACAAACTACTTGTCTGGCCTTAAAATTAATAATACAGAATTTGTATCGCTTCAGCGTAGCCACGCGAACCGGAATTATCCCGACAACGCTTTATCTGTAGAGAGGTAAAGGGAGGGGAGGAGGCCTTCACAGGGGAGAAACTAGTGACACTTCAGGACTGCACTGTCGTCGCGTCCAGGCACAGGTTCTTCATCAGATCTGGAGAGTGTGTGTGTGTGAGAGTGAGTGAGTGAGTGTGTGTGGTGCAGGTCCTTCATCAGACCTGCATACGGCCTGGATCCGGCGGACTGCGGTAAACCTCAGGATAAACAGAGAGACTAATATTAGCGTAGATGCCATTCTTCTTATGATGTAACGAGTACATCAGGATTTATGGGAAGTGTTCCCGGTTCCGGCTGACCTGATCTATGCAGCCTAACATTGAATTATAGAAGTCTATAATGTGTTGTGTGTATGCTAGGTCAAAGAGATGTGTTTTTAGTCTAGCTTTGAACTGACAGAGTGTGTCTGCTTCCCGGACAATGGTAGGAAGACTGTTCCAGAGTTTTAGTGCTAAATAGGAGAAGGATCTACCACCAGCAGTCGATTTTGATATTCTAGGCACGGGCGTAATTTCCTATGGGGACAGGGGGGACATGTCCCCCCCACTTTTCAAAATCCCGTTTTGTGTCCCCCCCACTTTCCAATTCGTTATGATGATTTTTTTTTTTTTCCACACCGTCATCGCCACGGAGGAGCAGGACAAAGAAAGCCTGTGCCGATGTGAGCTGCCGCGTCCAGGAACGTCGCGTCCACACTCTAAAAATAGCTCAATGAAAGTTCTAATGAGCAGGGAGCGCTCCTGACGCGCACACACCCACACGACGCACAGACAGCGCGCCAGAATCGAATTACTGCATAAGGTGCATCTACGCGGGTTCACGCAGGGGCGTAATTCGTGAAATGCACTCCCGCTGGTTGAGTGCGGTAAAGTTCGTTTTAGGTCCGATATTAGCAGGACATTTGTTCTACAGGGTCGGTAGTCTAACAAAGATATCAATAGCAAGATTAGTTTTAACATTATGTGACCATTGTATATCGACATGATGAAAATATTCATTCAAAATCATTCGTGCATTAATGCTGCATAATTATACCTGATAATGCTTTGACGCGTTTCCACAGCGCACGATGCTTAAGGGAACGTCTGCCAATTACACCAACTGCGGTAAACGTAGTCTATAATTTCTATTATTTAAAATTACTTTTAACATTTAAAAACAGACGTTTTCAAATTCCAAAGCTTGCAGAAGGTTCCTAATGGCAATACTGACTTAGGCTACAGGTAGCCTTGAGTAAATTAACTTGTCTAAGAAAATGATTCATAAAACGTATAAATATCAGTTGAGCCTATGTTTACTTTCGTCACTGACACAGACGGAAATGAAAAGACTATCAGTCAAAGTTCAGCTTTAGGAGGGGAATAAATGGGCCAGGATAAGAATACTGAGAGAATAAGAAATATGAAGATGAGGAGAGAGCAGGTATTGACAAATAATCTAATGACAAGGTTTTAAATAGCCTATTTCTTATAATTTTTTGGCCTTTAAAAGTCCTAAATTACACATATGTAGGTCAAAGAAATCCAAATTTTCCCGGGGGAGCATGCCCCCGAACCCCCCTAACTATGGGGGGCCTTGAGTCTTGATGCCCAGGGCACAGGAAATTGTTAATCCGGCCCTGGGTAAATATGATATTTATTATGGGTTTAAGTGAGGATTGTTTAAAGTTCACTTAAATTAAGTTGTTATATTTTTTAAGCCTAATAAATGTTTAAAATTTGGTGGAAAAAATAGTTTTCATCGAGACATCGGTAGCTATATTAATATCAGTGATACAGGCCTTCATTCATAAAAAGATGCTATTAAACAATTATTTAAAATATACTGTCTTTATGTTGTTTCTACATTACAGTGGAAATTGAGTCTCACTTTATTTAAATTTTATTTACACACAAAACATTAATAGTGAACATTTTTGACTTTATAAAATGTTCTCTCACGTCTTGGCAATCGGCCCCTATTGAACAATAAAAAGTAAGACATATTTTTGTTATACATAGTTTAGTAGCCTACTATTCTTTTTGGCAGAATTTATCATTATAATCAACTTAATTATTTTCAAAATTATTATTATTAATTATTTTGTATCACCATAGTCCCTAAATGTATGTAAATGCAGGAAATGGGATTCAAATCGAAAAAATGTTCCCCCGTTTTGTGTCCCCCCCCACTTCTCAAACCAAAGTTACACCCTTGATTCTAGGTATTATCAACTGGCCGGAATTTTGAGATCGCAATAGCCTGAAGGACTATAATGCGTTAAGAGCTCGCTCAAGCACTGCGGAGCTAAACCATTTAGTGCTTTGTAAGTAATCAGCAATATTTTAAAATGTATGCGATGTTTAATAGGGAGCCAGTGCAGTGTTGACAGAACCGGGCTAATATGGTCATACTTCCTGGTTCTGGTAAGAACTCGAGCTGCTGCGTTTTGGACCAGCTGTAGTTTGTTTATTAAGCGTGCAGGGCAACCACCCAGTAGAGCATTACAATAATCTAGCCTTGAGGTCATGAACGCATGAACTAATTGTTCCGCATTTGTCAATGAGAGCATATGACGTAATTTAGATATATTTTTAAGATGGAAAAATGCGGTTTTACAGATACTAGACACGTGACTTTCAAATGAAAGATTGGTATCAAAGAGCACACCCTGTCACAGTGTCTGGTTTGAGTTCCCTGGGTCACCACTAGATATCCTCCTTCCCCACGGTGTCTGTCACATTATGAACTGCATTCCCCACAATCCTTGTCTGTACCAATCACTGTTCATTGCACTCAGCTGTTCCCCGTCATCATTGTTCCCAGCTGTTCCCTGTTTCATTGTTAGTTCTGTGTGTATATATACCCTGGTTGTTTCAGTGTTTGTCACGGAGTCCTTGTCTATTATCACACCACTTCCGAGTTCAGCTTTGTTGCCTGTTTTGTATTGCTTCATGTTTTGGATTGCTTCATGTTTTGGATTGCTTCTTTGGTTTTGACCCCTGCCTGGACTGTTTGTGAGTAAGGATTTCCCTATTAAACTGCTTTTGGATCTAACCCCGGTTTCCCGTGTGTGGATCGTGACACACCCAGGTTCCTAACCGACGACGAAGACTTAACAGAGCAGCCATCAAGTGTTAGACAGTATTCTAGGTTATTACGTGAGGAAGTTTTTTGTCCAATAATTAGAATCTCTGTTTTTTCAGAGTTAAGTTGTAGGAAATTACTAGTCATCCAGTTTTTTATATCAGCTATGCATTCCGTTAATTTTGTGAATTGGTAAGTTTCGTCAGGGCGTGAAGAAATATAGAGCTGAGTATCATCAGCATAACAGTGAAAACTAATGCCATGCTTCCTAATGATATCTCCTAAAGGTAGCATGTGTGTGTGTGTGTGTGTGTGTGTGTGAGGGTAGCATGTACAGAGTGAACAGCAGCGGTCCTAGTACTGAGCCCTGTGGTACCGTACGCCATACTGAACTTGTGATCGATGAGACATCTCTTCATTTACTGCTACAAACTGATAACGGTCAGATAAGTATGATTTAAACCATGCTAATGCAATTCCACTAATGCCAACATAATTTTCGAGTCTATTTAAAAGAATGTTGTGGTCAATAGTATCAAACGCAGCACTAAGATCGAGTAACACTAATAGAGAGATACAACCACAATCGGATGATAAGAGCAAATCATTTGTGACTCTAACGAGAGCAGTCTCAGTACTATGGTACGGTCGAAATCCTGACTGAAAATCCTCACATATATCATTTCTTTCTAAAAAGGAACATAGTTGTGAAGATTCTGCCTTTTCTAGTATCTTTGACAAAAAAGGTAGATTCGAGATCGGCCTGTAGGATCAAGTTGCGTTTTTTAACAAGCGGTTTAATCATAGCCAGCTTAAAGGTTTTTGGTACGTATCCTAGAGACAAAGATGAATTGATGATATTAAGAAGAGGATCTATGACCTCTGGAAGCATCTCTTTCAGTAGCTTAGTCGGTATAGGGTCTAACATGCATGTTGTTGATTTAGATGATTTTAAAAAGTTTAGAAAATGTTTCCTCTTCTATAGCAATGAATGAATGGAATTTTTCCTCAGGGAGAAAATTAATTATATTTATAACTAGACTTCTTAATAATTCTGAAGATATTACTATAAATTACAGCAACCCTTTGCCTTTCAGACGAGGTTCATGTTTATAACAGTAATCTTGCGGGGTGGACTCATTTAAAGTAATGTAATCGTTTAGTTTTAGCCAGGTTTCTGTCAAACACAGCACATCTAGGTTATTATCTGAAATCATATCATTAACAATGAGTGCTTTTGGAGTAAGTGATCGAAGATTCAGCAACCCAAGCTTTAGCATTTGCTCATCTGTATTATATCTGTTTTTTATCTGTCAGCAGAAAATACACACACACACACACACACACACCCACACACACACACACACACACACACACACACACACACACGTGCCCTCTAATGTAATGTCAGTGTTTCTCTACAGGTGAGAGCGTCTGTCAGCAGCTCTTCTTCTCATCGGATCGAAGGAGGTTCAGGGTTGTGTCTCTGCACATTAGTGATGTAGTAGAAAGATCCCACAGTCCAAAACTGAAATAAAGACGTTCATGAGAGTGTTTTTGTCATGTCATCTGAGTGTTTTTGTCATGTCACTGCACACACACTACTGAGAAACATGTAGAAGTTAAAACCGCTTGTGTTCACAGCACAGACCAGCTGACAAGACTTTAATAACTGACGATACATTTCAGTAATCGCTGTAACTCTAAGAGAATAGTGATGTCACACCTCATCTATAACAATAGCTATAGCCATCTATATAACTATGAAGTTTCAATAATCGCTGTACCTGAGAGTGTTTGTGTGTGTGTGTGTGTGAACACAGATCTGCTGTGTCTCCACAGAGAGTCAGTGAGTGTGTGTGTGTGTGTGTGTGTGAACACAGATCTGCTGTCTGTCTCCACAGAGGACATCTTCACATGTAAGACTCCAGCTGTTGCTGATATCGTGATCCTGGTTGACGGATCCTGGAGTATCGGCCGGATCAATTTCCGTTTGGTGCGGATGTTTCTGGAAAGTCTCGTCAGGGCCTTCGCGGTCGGTTCTGAACACACACGAGTTGGTGCGTCCGTGGTCTTGTGTTTTTATTGGTGTGTGTTTGTGAAGTGTTTAATAGTGTGTGTGTACAGGTTTGGCTGTATTTGTGAGGGGAAAATGTCCTCACTTATATGTGTGTGCATGCGTGTGTGTGTGTGTGTGTGTGTGTGTGTGTGCAGGGCTGGCGCAGTACAGTGGGGATCCGCGGGTCGAGTGGCATCTGAACACTCACAGCACTAAAGAGGCCGTGATCAATGCTGTGAAGAATCTGCCTTATAAAGGAGGAAACACACTCACAGGTACAAACACACACACCTTAGATCTACATGACTTCATCGTCACTCTTAATGCATCTGCATGTTCATGTGTGTTTCTCCCAGGTCTTGCTTTGACGTATATTTTGGAGAACAGCTTTAAACCTGAATCTGGATCCAGACCTGAGGTTCCTAAGATTGGGATTCTGATCACGGATGGGAAATCTCAGGACGATGTTCAATCTCCTGCTCAGAGACTCAGAGACGCTGGGATCGAGCTGTTTGCTATCGGTATGAGAACAGAACTGTGATGGGTTCATTAATAAAAGCTCATATATTAGAGGTGTGCGAAATTACCATGGACTAACACAGAGAACATATGACAATATTACAGTACTGCTATCTTTGTTATCAAAAATAAGATCACAGATACAAACAACAAACAATAGGACAATAAAAGCAAAACGTAGATGATATAAAAATGCTTTGTTTTTCAGGAACAGTAGGAATAATACAAAAACTAATCAAATATTAAATAACACTGCAGAGTCTTCACTGTAGGAATTAAATATAAATTGGTGCTTATTTAAGCTACAAAACGTTTCTGTGTCCTGTTTCCCGTGTGTTTGTGTAGGGGTGAAGAACGCGGATGAGAACGAGCTGAGAGCCATCGCCTCGCCACCCGAGGACACACACATGTATAACGTGGCGGATTTCAGTGTGATGAGCTCCATTGTGGAGGGAGTGACCCGGAGTGTGTGTGAGCGCGTCTCTGAGATCAGCCGAGAGATCAGCGGTGGGTTCTGGGGGTTCTGGGATCAGCGGTGGGTTCTGGGGATCCTGGATCATCTGTGGGTTCTGGGGGTTCTAGGATCAGCGGTGGGTTCTGGGGGTTCTGGGATCAGCGGTGGGCTCTGGGGATCCTGGATCATCGGTGGGTTCTGGGGGTTCTAGGATCAGCGGTGGGTTCTGGGGGTTCTGGGATCAGCGGTGGGTTCTGGATAAGTGGTGGGTTCTGGGGGTTCTGGGATCAGCGGTGGGTTCTGGATCAGCGGTGGGTTCTAGGGGTTCTGGGATCAGCGGTGGGTTCTGGATCAGCCGTGGGTTCTGGGGGTTCTGGGATCAGCAGTGGGTTCTTGATTAGCGGTGAGTTCTGGGATCAGCGGTGGGTTCTGGGATCAGCGGTGGGTTCTGGGATCAGCGGTGAGTTCTGGGATCAGCGGTGGGTTCTGGGGATTCTGGATCAGCGGTGGGTTCTGGGGATTCTGGATCAGCAGTGAGTTCTGGGATCAGCGGTGGGTTCTGGGATCAGCTGTGGGTTCTGAGGGTTCTGGGATCAGCGGTGGGTTCTGTATCAGCTGTGGGTTCTGGGATCAGCGGTGAGTTCTGGGAGTTCTGGGATCAGCGGTGGGTTCTGAGGGTTCTGGGATCAGCAGTGGGTTCTGAGGGTTCTGGGATCAGCAGTGGGTTCTGTATCAGCTGTGGGTTCTGGGATCAACGGTGGGTTCTGTATTAGCTGTGGGTTCTGGGATTAGCGGTGGGTTCTGAGGGTTCTGGGATCATGTCTAATTTTCACTTGTAAGCATTAAACCCTCAAGCTTTATTTGAGCAAAAAACTGCAGTTAGACTTTTAACTTTCTGTGTTTAGTTGACAACAGATTGTCAGTACAAATCTAGGTAAATGCTGTAAACTTCTGTCCACAAAAACACTATGTGTTTTAACATATTAAATCAAGATTGAACTGAATTGAGCTGAATAATGACACTAGTGTCTTCTCTAGAGCTTCTTTACAGCTGGTACAGTTGGAGGATCAAAGGTCACAGCTAGAGGTTTCACATAATTAAGAACAGGTTGTATTTAAGCATTTATAATATCATGCTTAGATGGTGTAAAGGTTGTGTTTGGCGTTTGTGTGTGTTTCAGGTGAGACAGAGCCGCATTCAAGGTCACTTGACGCTCCCAGTGACCTTGTGACCTCTGAGGTCACGGCCAGGAGCTTCCGTGTGTCGTGGACTCACGCTGCCGGGCCGGTGGAGAAGTACAGAGTGGTGTATTATTCATCCAGTGGAGTCAGACCTGAGGAGGTGTGTGTGTGTGTGTGTGTGTGTGTGCAGGGTTGTTTATATTTATGAGGGCCACATCTTCAAAACATCTTCAGGAATGCAGTCAAACATGTCACTTCTGAGGAGGTTTTTGGCTGGCCTCAATAATGATGTATTGTTTTGAATATACATCTGCGAATGTAGGTTTATCAGATATTCTGCCTAGTGAAACACTCATGTTCATCTGTGTGGTGCAGGTGGTGGTGAACGGGGACGAGAACTCTGTGGTGTTGAGGCATCTGAACTCTCTGACGGAGTATCAGATCACTGTGTTTGCCATTTACAGTAACTCAGCCAGTGAAGCTCTGAGAGGCATCGAGACCACCTGTGAGTGCAGCATCTATACATCACATCTGATCTATACATCACATCTGATCTATACATCACATCTGATCTATATATGACATCTGATCTATACATCACATCTGATCTATACATCACATCTGATCTATACATCACATGTATCTGATCTATACATCACATCTATACATCACATCTGATCTATACATCACATCTGATCTATATATGACATCTGATCTATACATCACATCTGATCTATACATCACATCTATACATCACATCTGATCTATACATCACATCTATACATCACATCTGATCTATACATCACATCTATACATCACATCTGATCTATACATCACATCTGATCTATACATCACATCTATACATCACATCTGATCTATACATCACATCTGATCTATATATGACATCTGGGGCCCTATTTTAACGATCTGAAACGCAAGTGTCAAAGCGCAAAGCGCAAGTAACTTTGTGGGCGGGTCTCGGCGCTGTTGCTATTTTCCTGGTGGGATAAATGACTCTTGCGCCTGACGCAAATCTAAAAGGGGTTGGTCTGAAGTAGCTTCATCACTCATAGGTGTGGTTTGGGCGTAACGTGAAATAAACCAATCAGAGCATCATCTCACATTCCCTTTAAGAGCAGGAGCGCTTGTTCTAAAGCAGATTCTTATTATAACGGCGGATTTGCCAGACGCACGCGAGGAGCGGTTCACAGCCGAGGAGACCGACGTTCCCATCAGGGTTGTAAAACACAGAGAAGTGACGTTGGGGATTGAGAAACACACCCAAATTAACTTCGGAAACATCACATCTGATCTACATCTGATCTATATATGATATCTGATCTATTCATCACATCTGATCTATATATGACATCTTATCTATTCATCACATCTGATCTATATATGACATCTGATCTATACATCACATCTGATCTATATATGACATCTGATCTATACATCACACCTATACATCACACCTATACATCACATCTGATCTATACATCACATCTATACATCACACCTATACATCACATCTGATCTATACATCACATCTATACATCACATCTGATCTATATATGACATCTGATCTATACATCACATCTATACATCACATCTATACATCACATCTGATCTATATATGACATCTGATCAATACATCACAGCTGATCAATATATGACATCTGATCTATATATGACATCTGATCTATATATGACATCTGATCTATTCATCACATCTGATCTATATATGACATCTGATCTATATATGACATCTGATCAATACATCACAGCTGATCAATATATGACATCTGATCTATATATGACATCTGATCTATATATGACATCTGATCTATTCATCACATCTGATCTATATATGACATCTGATCTATATATGACATTGATCTATGACATCTGATCTATTCATCACATCTGATCTATTATTTACGTCGTTCTGTTTTAAATGTTTGATCTGTGGATGCACAACCTGATGTTTTTTTCCTGATGTAATAATATACAATCTGATCAATGAATTCATATCTGATGATCCTCATCTGTTTTATATGTCTGATTATTACACTCATTTGCTCTATTATTTTTGGCTGAACTGATCGGTTGTGTGTCTGATCAGTTTTCTGCTTGTGCTTCAGTGATTGATTATTGGTTGCTGTGTTTGGTCAGTGGCCCTGCCGACGGTCAGCACTCTGGAGCTGTATGACATCACTCACAGCACCATGCGTGTGCGCTGGCGAGAGGCAGAAGGGGCTTCTGGGTACATGATCCTGTACGCGCCTCTGACGGAGGGAGACCCCGCGGACGAGAAGGAGGTGGAATACACACACACACACACACAAACACACTTTCACATGTAAACATCTAGTTTGCCAGAGAATGCATGAACCAATCGGAAGTAACCCTTCGATTCAGCAAAAGTGGCTTTGGATAAAAGCGTCATGAATGTAAATGTGTTTGTGTGTTTACAGGTTAAAGTGTCTGCCTCTGTGACTCAGATTGAACTGGAAGGGTTAACTCCTGCTACCGAATACACAGTAACGGTTTACGCCATGTACGGCGAGGAGGCCAGCGACCCCATGACTGCGCAGGAGACCACGCGTGAGTACAGGCCCACACACGCCAGAGCATCACAGACACATCAGGTGTGCCGGCTAGAAGGAAGTGAACTGGGACTCGTAGACTATAACAGGGTTTCCGCGGGGCATTAAGCATTGGGTGGTGGTGGCGCAATGGATAAGACACATGCCTTTGGTGTGAGAGACCCGGGTTCGAATTCACTGTGAGACACCAATGTGTCCTGAGCAAGACACTTAACCCCTAGTTGCTCCAGAGGCGTGCGACCTCTGACATATATAGCAATTGTAAGTCGCTTTGGATAAAAGCGTCAGCTAAATGAATAAATGTAAATGTAAATGTAAGCAGCATTAAAAGGCCTTAAATGGATTTTGCTTAGATAGTTTTGAAGAAATTTGTATATTATTAATTTATAATTTTTGTATTAATATTTTTATTTGCTGTCGCAAAATATGTACGTTAGTGTGATAAACACGCGGAACCAGTTTGGTAATTGCTTCCGGCCGGAGCAGAATTGGCGTGATGGGGAGCTGATGCGGAGGTGATGCGGAGGTGATGCGGAGATGATGCGGAGGTGATGCGGAGGTGACGCGGGTCATTTTGAACAGCAGGAACAACAGGAATAGAACTAGACCAGAAAAATGAGAAAGTGCAAATTCCAGCAGAAGAGGCTGGAAGACAAACAGTTCAGGACATGGTTGCAGCCGTTAGTGGTCAAAATAAAGAAGGATATTGCAGCGTTTGTAGAAAGGTATGTAAGTTGGGTAGCTACAGTGGGAATCAACGCCGTAAATCTCATATGCAGTCTGACCGCCACACATCCACCGTATAAGACGGACAGACAGCAATAACTGTGTGTAGTAACTTTCCCTCATCACCCTAACCTCATCATCTTGACATCCGCTGTTAAAGCTCTGCGTTTTTGTGCAGATTTGTTGACATGCAATGTCTTGTCACAGCACTGTCTCTTTTGACTGACTTGAGTGGTATAATTGTTGATTATACAATACAATACGTATTTTAAGTGTAAGTGTACAATACGTTTTTAAGGCTTAAAAAACAATTATATATATATATACACAGGGTGCGATTTGTGAAAAAAACAGAGGGGGGGATGTTTTGAAACATTTTTATTCATAAAAATAAATCATGAGAACATGAACTTCATCACTGCATTTGCAGGAATTGTAAAATCTTTTTTCTTATTAACTCATGAAGTAGCCTAACGCAATATTTTTACTCTAATAGCTTATCTTTCCCAACACTGTGGTCCTTCTTCATTTGAGTCAACCTGGGACTGTGAGTTCTGCTGAAGCTGAGAGTTGCCGTCCATCCTACCTGTAGTAACATTCTCATTTGCAGTTTTAGTTATTTATTTTTTTGTGACGGTCCTGTAAAATATGATGATATGCTGCTCTGGACCCTTTTCATTGTTCCCAGCTAGCTAGCTAGCTAGAGTTTTCGCTCTGAAATATTACATAAATATTTGTACTTGGTGACATTCTGAAAAGCCGTACATGGATCAAAGCTAATGGACAGGATCAGATAAATTAGCCGCAATGTCATCTATTGTCATATATCAGCCTCTGCTGAACCACGGATTGATTGCAGAGCTAAAGTAATAACGTTAACTTTACATCGCGATGCTGAGCTACAGTGAAATGATAGAAAAGACAGATGCATTATCTGTGTTAGTCAATTCGCCTCATTCGCGTCTACCGCTCCGCGCTAAACGCCTCATTCGCGCCGCAGGACCTCTACAGACGCGTGTAAACTTACATTGACTTAACATTGAAATCACTCGCGCCAGACGCTCAAGAGTGAGTGAGCAATCAAAAAACCTTTGCTTTAGCCCAGGCACGGCGCCAGGATTCCAATTTTGGATGGGCCAGACCAATTGTGGGTGGGCTTTAAATTAAAAACGTTAAATTAAAAACGTTATCCAATCACTGTTTAACCTAATAAAAAAACATTGACTAATATAGCCTACTGTTATATTATCTGTGCGTATACATAATCTAGATTTGAATAGCTTGATGCTCTTTAAATATTTTGTTGCATAGTTAAAAGTTTCGGTACATAGGACGGACCTATCCGCGATCGCTCTCCGTGGTTCTGACCAAAGAAGAGCGCTTTGGAATCTCCATTACGCATCATACCTGGGCTGCATTTTCCATTGACGTTGTCTCTTAGCGCACTACGAAGACTCTTAAGGTATAACTTAACTAAAGGTATACTACCACTAAAGGTATATCATTGCTAGGCGTCTTCAGGGCTATCATCCACTCGCGAGGCAGAGGATAGCAACGGCGCTGTTTTTGGTAAAACATGATTTTGACGACTTCATTAAGTTTTGTTTTGTAGAAAACTCTTTTTGAAAGACTTTCGTTTTGTATAAATTGTATCTTAATTTTGATAAATGTTTTAGCAACCAATTGCCCGTATTTAAAGGAGAACTCGGTAACTCTAGCGAACTCTACTCACTTCTTCGCTGATTTTCCCTTTTGTTGTGGCATGTTTTCCCCACGAGCTCCCCCTACAGCTGTGGGAGGGTGTATATTTCACAACACAGTCGTAAAAAACTCACTTGCGGCGGCCTCCTCCCCCTCTCTACCGCTGCTCATGTGCGTTTGTTTTGATCGGAGCAAGCCAACTGTATCGTGTGGAGCTATGTCTACCGAGGTGGGTAATCTGGTAATACATCATACATGCGTGTTTGTTTATGTCGAATTGCCGTAAAGCAATTTGTGTTTCGCGCTCGTTCTCATTCTCGTTCTCGCTTCTCACGAGACTTCCAATTTCTATCTTGCCGGGACGGTAGTCCCCAAGTTGCAAGGTTGGTTTTCCGCCTGGGAACGCTGGGGGGAGCGGGGAAAGTCACCAATATCACCAGAAAGGGTTGTTTAACCATCCAAATGATTTCTAGACAGTTTTATTACGTTAAAAAAGTTACCAAGTTCTCCTTTAATAAATAAGAAGCAAATATATAGCAGACAATGTAATAAGGCGCCGGCACAATCACTTGCGTTGCACGTGAACTGGAGGGCGCCGAAACTCAGCTTGTGCCTCACAGATTTGAGGAATATGGGCTATATATTACAGAAAGCTTGAAATGTCTACTTTTAAACGAAAATATTCAAAACCAAAAGAAATAGGCTACTCTCTGATTATGTAATCCATATGAAATGTGCATTTCTCTCTGGCATTCATGGCGAGTCCGCATCGTCAACTTCATCTTTGCAGCGACACAGACAATTAAATGTCTCCTTGCTAATTTAGACACATTCATAATCATTACTTTAACCGGTTCTTTGTGGCAAGCTTTATGCGTGCGGTCATAACGCTCATTATCCTGTAGGCTATATAGCATATTTAAGTAATTAAATTAATATAAAGAGGCGATTTGTCCACGAATGGCTTAAATGAACAACTAGCCTACTAGTCAACTAGAAAAAAAAAAATGTAGTCGGAGGCAACCCTTATTATTCCACATATTTTCGAACCAGGCAGCAGGCCATTCTGGGTTGAGCGAGCGACCCTGCGGAATGAGTGAGCGGAGCGGAATATTCAGAAATGCGCTCTCCGCTCACGAGCTCTGATCGGAACAAACCCGAACCTCACTGTCTGCTGAACTTGCGCAGAAACATCAAAATAGACATAGCCAGCTTTTTAAAATTGTTTTTAAAACTAAACATTTACACTATTTTAGTACACATTATGAGCTTATTGGCGATTTTTTTTTTTTTATAATTCTTGACAAAATTAGAATATTAAACTTTTTTTTTTTTTTTTTTTTGGGTGGGCCTGATGAAAAGTGGGTGGCGTCTCGCAAGTGTTGATAGGCTATTACTCGTGAGGTGTAACCAATCAGATAGCGCCGTGGGCGGGACATTGAGCAAGTCTGCAGAGTGGTGATTACAGAGAGGCTGCGGCAGCTATATCAGAGCCAGCCAAAGTAGCGCATTTTAAAATAAAATTGACTTTTAGAAGTTTTGTGATCCGTCTCGCCACTAGTGTAGTAGCACTGATCACTTTGAGGGGGCGATAAAAATTATTAAGCAGAGGCAGGGATACATTGACCAGAAAGGGGGAAATCCCATGCATCCCCCCCGGCAAATCGCACCCTGGATATATATATATATTAGGGCTGTCAACATCATGCGATTCATTTTTGTTCAGTTTAACACGTTAAAATATTTAACTGCATCTGTTAATTTTTGTCATCCTTTGGGTAGCGTTACATTATATGATGATCCCGCTCTTATTCATGCAAATGCTTTTAAACACGCTGCCTGTGAATGTCCTGACACACACACACACACACGCGCCAGTATCGTGCGCACAGATAGTGCGCCAGAAAACGGTTCTCTTTAGCGCTTGAACCAACAATAACACACAAAAAGCCAAAATGTCTGTTTTGTCGAGTATCCTCATAACATAAGAGCAGTCTTAAATTAGTGAAATAAAGTCTTACATTTATTATAGGTTTAACTTTAAGACTTAATATAATTTAAACGGATGAGTTCTAAAAAAAATCACCCCCTCACAGTCGTCATGAAGGGCAAAATTAGCTTTATAGAGCAGACTGTAAACATGTTTTTCTCTGCTGTAAAGTTGGGTATATTACCATGCGGGTCTATGGGATTGAGTCTCTTCTGCAGCCGGTCTCTAGTGGCCAGTGGATGAACTGCAGTTTAACATGCGGGTCTATGGGATTGAGTCTCTTCTGCAGCCGGTCTCTAGTGGCCAGTGGATGAACTGCTGTTTAACATGCGGGTCTATGGGATTGAGTCTCTTCTGCAGCCGGTCTCTAGTGGCCAGTGGATGAACTGCAGTTTAACATGTGGGTCTATGGGATTGAGTCTCTTCTGCAGCCGGTCTCTAGTGGCCAGTGGATGAACTGCTGTTTAACATGCGGGTCTATGGGATTGAGTCTCTTCTGCAGCCGGTCTCTAGTGGCCAGTGGATGAACTGCAGTTTAACATGTGGGTCTATGGGATTGAGTCTCTTCTGCAGCCGGTCTCTAGTGGCCAGTGGATGAACTGCTGTTTAACATGCGGGTCTATGGGATTGAGTCTCTTCTGCAGCCGGTCTCTAGTGGCCAGTGGATGAACTGCAGTTTAACATGCGGGTCTATGGGATTGAGTGTCTTCTGCAGCCGGTCTCTAGTGGCCAGTGGATGAACTGCAGTTTAACATGCGGGTCTATGGGATTGAGTCTCTTCTGCAGCCGGTCTCTAGTGGCCAGTTGATGAACTGCAGTTTAACATGCGGGTCTATGGGATTGAGTCTCTTCTGCAGCCGGCCTCTAGTGGCCAGTTGATGAACTGCAGTTTAATCACTTCAGTGTTGATTCAAGAGAGACGGGAAGGTTAACGCTTGGATTGACAGGAACAGGAAGTAGGAGAATCCTGTCGGATCATTCTGAATTGCATCGTATCTTCTCTCTGATTCTCTCCTCAGTTCGTCTGACTCCTGCTCGTAATCTGCGCATCTCAGACGTGAATCACAGCTCCGCTAA
>NC_140216.1:43668530-43673530 GCF_951802725.1 Rutilus rutilus | reverse complement strand
AGGAAGAGCTGTGTGTCATCAGCATAGCAGTGGTAGGAGAAACCATGTGTCTGTATGATGTGTCCCAGTGATGTGGTGTAGATGGAGAAGAGCAAGGGTCCAAGAGCTGAGCCCTGAGGAACCCCTGTGGTCAGCTGATGTGCTCTGGATACCTCGCCTCTCCATGCGACCCTGAAGGACCTACCTGTGAGATAGGACTCGAACCAGTCGAGTGAAGTTCCTGTGATGCCCAGAGATGAGAGGGTGGACAGAAGGATCTGATGATTCACAGTGTCGAAGGCAGCAGATCCAGGAGAATGAGAACTGAAGATTTGGAAGCAGCGTTTGCAGTCTGTAGGGCATTAATACGCATGTGCACGCCATCAGCGTTCTCACAGGTTCACGTCTTTGAAGTTTGCGCAGAAAGAACTGAAGAGTTTTCTGTTAGAACGGTGTGTGTTAGCGGCCCCTAAGTTAATAACTTATAATCGTTGCGATGGAAGTGAATCAATCAAACTAACTTTAGCTGGACAATAACTTTATTCTAGAGCTGCTGTAAAGCCAAATCACTTTACTTTATTTTCCTATTATCACTGTAAAGCTGCTTTGGAACAATCTACATTGTTAAAAGCGCTATATAAATGAAGATGACTTGACTTGAGTGCTGACTGACAATTCCATAGACCCACAGAAAGAGAGAGAGGTGTGTGTGAGGATGAGAATGGGACGCAGATTAGCAGTATTGCGCTGCCTTCTGTGCGTGATCAAAGAGCGTTGTCGAGAGACAAGAGGAATGTATTGAAAGCACATGTTGAGTAAGAAAAATAGGATAAAAGTGGGAGAGGAAAGGGAGAAGAAGATAATTAAGTGCCTTACTGGTGTCCTTGCATATATGTGCACATACATACATACATACATACATACACACACAGACACACACACACACACACACACACACACACACACACACACTCTATCTCTCACACACACACACACACACACACACACACACACACACACACACACACTCTATCACTCTCTCACACACACTCACGCACACTCTATCACACTGTTTTTTTACCTCAAAGATCTTATTTCAGTGTATTTTTTATGGCAAGAATGAAGTGTTATGGGTTAAATCAAGCAGAAATTGCTCTTTAAGGTATTGCAGGCCACCACTTTATACAGTAAATAATGATTCTATTAAACTAAATTAATTTGGTCCCCTGTTAGATGGTTAAGTGCGACACCTTTTTGGTTTCTTCATTTTCATTCATTTTGACCTCCAAATTCCTTCTACAATGTATTTTTATGGTAAGAACTGGTGTTTAGTGTTCTCATGACCATTGCTGTTACATTCAGAGATATTCCTGACCCAGCGGAACAGCTCGTTTGCTCCATATAGAGCTATAAGGCCATCTAGTGGCAAGAGTCATGAAATAACATGTTATATTATTTTTTTACACAAGAGATTGGCAAAGACACCCAATGCAAGATATTTTGAGCTGAATTAAAAGGTTTAGGCATGAAATTGTGAGTTATTTTGAATTTAAGTTGAAAGAATGTGAGGAATGTGGGTCTAAATTACTGTTTATTTATTATTGATTAAATCTAGTAATCTAAAGGTAAAAAAACTCTCACACACACACTCACACACACACACACACACACACACACACACACACTCTTACACTCACACACACACACACTCACACTCACACACACACACACAATCACACACACTTACACTCTCACACACACACACACACACACACACACACACACACACACACACACTCACACACACTCACACTCACACACACACAATCAAACACACACACACACACACACACACACACACAATCACACTTACACTCACACACACACACACACACACACACACACACTCACACACACTGTGAAAAAGAATCCTCTCTCTAATGGTGATACAGTTATTGTGTTTATAAATATAGAATCATTCAAATGTTGTCTGTCATAATGTATGAGAAATTGGATCCAAACATTTTAGATGTTATGAGACAGAATTAAGAGATTCATTCAGACATGATTACATCATTTAGACTCGTTCCCGTCAGACGGACAGTGACAAGCATCACCTGTACAGTAGTCTTGTGTTGTTTGTAATGGTGAAATGTGTGTGTAGTTCCTCTGAGCACGGCTCCGCCCACCACGGCCAGAAGCTCCGCCCCTCCGCCCACACTTCCCGCCACTAAAGAAGGTACGTGTCACATGACATCGTGAGAGTTCGGGACGTACAGCAGGCTTCATCAGTGTGTGTGTGTGTGTGTGTGTGTGTGTGTGTGTGTGTGTGTGTGTTAGTGTGTCGCGCTGCTAAAGCAGATCTGGTGTTTCTGGTGGACGGATCATGGAGTATCGGAGACGACAACTTCCAGAAGATCATCCGGTTCCTGTACAGCACAGCGGGAGCCCTGGACCGGATCGGGCCGAGCGGCACTCAGGTGAGGAACACACACTCAGGTGAGGAACACACACACAGGTGAGGAACACACACTCAGGTGAGGAACACACACACAGGCTAGGAACACACACACAGGTGAGGAACACACACTCAGGTGAGGAACACACACACAGGTGAGGAACACACACACAGGTGAGGAACACACACACAGGTGAGGAACACACACACAGGTGAGGAACACACACTCAGGTGAGGAACACACAGGTGAGGAACACACACTCAGGTGAGGAACACACACTCAGGTGAGGAACACACACTCAGGTGAGGAACACACACTCAGGTGAGGAACACACACACAGGTGAGGAACACACACACAGGTGAGGAACACACACTCAGGTGAGGAACACACACACAGGTGAGGAACACACACACAGGTGAGGAACACACACTCAGGTGAGGAACACACACTCAGGTGAGGAACACACACTCAGGTGAGGAACACACACACAGGTGAGGAACACACACACAGGTGAGGAACACACACACAGGTGAGGAACACACACTCAGGTGAGGAACACACACTCAGGTGAGGAACACACAGGTGAGGAACACACACTCAGGTGAGGAACACACACACAGGTGAGGAACACACACAGGTGAGGAACACACACACAGGTGAGGAACACACACACAGGTGAGGAACACACACACACAGGTGAGGAACACACAGGTGAGGAACACACACTCAGGTGAGGAACACACACTCAGGTGAGGAACACACACTCAGGTGAGGAACACACACTCAGGTGAGGAACACACACTCAGGTGAGGAACACACACTCAGGTGAGGAACACACACACAGGTGAGGAACACACACACACAGGTGAGGAACACACAGGTGAGGAACACACACACAGGTGAGGAACACACACACAGGTGAGGAACACACACTCAGGTGAGGAACACACAGGTGAGGAACACACACTCAGGTGAGGAACACACACACAGGTGAGGAACACACACTCAGGTGAGGAACACACACTCAGGTGAGGAACACACAGGTGAGGAACACACACTCAGGTGAGGAACACACAGGTGAGGAACACACACTCAGGTGAGGAACACACACACAGGTGAGGAACACACACACACAGGTGAGGAACACACAGGTGAGGAACACACACTCAGGTGAGGAACACACAGGTGAGGAACACACAGGTGAGGAACACACACACACAGGTGAGGAACACACAGGTGAGGAACACACAGGTGAGGAACACACACTCAGGTGAGGAACACACACTCAGGTGAGGAACACACAGGTGAGGAACACACACTCAGGTGAGGAACACACACTCTTCATCAGCACTAAAGCACACACCTGATCCTGTAACGGCGTCTTCAGCCCTAACCCTTACAGCAAAAATATTTTATATTAATATTTCCATAATTTAATGACACAATCACATGTTCACTGCTCTCAAAATGAAATGTTCCATCTTTTTTATCAAAAGTGTTTTATTTATTTTTTTTATTTAATTTTTTTTAAATTATGTTTATTTTAGTTAAACACATTATTATGATTCAATTATTAGCTTTTCATAATCTAGCATTTATTTTATACTAGTTATCATTCATCAATGGATTTTTAACCCTCTGATGGTGCAAAACTCGCTTTACGGCACTTACTATGTGAACCTGTTCTTAAAAGACTAAATTATCGTAAAAAAAAACAAACTTGTATTGTTGTATTAGTTTTGTTCGTATTGTTGTATTACTTTTGCTAATCTTCCGGAATAAAATCAGTAATTAAGTTATTAAAGCACCCTATCGTTTGATCCTGTCTAAATATATATCCAAATGCTAAACCTCATAAAAGTAAGTAATTCATATGATTTTGTCTTATGATCATGAACATGCACCTCACGATTCAATCCGTGTGTGTGTGTGTGTGCGTGTGTGTGTGTGTGTGTGTGTCTCAGGTGGCCATCGCTCAGTTCAGTGACGACGCACGCACCGAGTTCAAGCTCAGCTCGCACCTCAATAAAGAAAGCCTTCTGGACGCCATTCAGAGGATCTCATATAAAGGAGGAAACACAAAGACAGGCAAAGACAAACCCACACACACTCCTACGCTCTGCTGTAACACACTGATGCTCGTGAGTGTGTGTGACCTCTGACCTCTGACCTCAGGCAGGGCCATGCAGCACGTGAAGGCGTCGGTGCTGACGGAAGTGGGCGGGGCCAGAAGGGGCGTGCCTAAAGTGCTGGTGGTGCTGACGGACGGGCGTTCCCAAGACGACGTGCTCCAGGTTTCCCAGGAGATCCAGGCAGAAGGTGCGCCGAGGCCTTTCTCACACGCTGAACTCTTCAAACGTGTAGTATCTCATATAGCGTGTGTTTTCTGCAGGTTATGTGGTGTTTGCCATCGGGTTTGCCGATGCTGATTATGGCGAGCTGGTGAGTATCGCCAGCAAACCCAGCGAGAGACACGTGTTCTTCGTGGACGATCTGGACGCTTTCAGAAATATTGAAGAGAAACTGATTACCTTTGTTTGTGAAGCTGCATCAGCTAGTAA
>NC_140216.1:43653530-43663530 GCF_951802725.1 Rutilus rutilus | reverse complement strand
CTCATACTCACGCTCATACTCGCGCTCATACTCGCGTTCATACTCATGCTCACACTCGCTCACGCTCACGCTCACGCTCACACTCACACTCATACTCATACTCATACTCATACTCATACTCATACTCACACTCACGCTCATGCTCACACACACACACACACACACACACACACACACACACACACTCCTGACACAGCCCACCACGCTTGCCACACACGCTCGCACTCATGCTCATACTCGCTCATACTCATGCTTATACTCACACTCGCCACACACGCTCATTCTCACGCTCATACTCATGCTCATACTCATGCTCACACTCACTCATACTCATGCTCATACTCGCTCATACTCACGCTCACACTCTCTCATACTCACGCTCATACTCATGCTCATACTCATGCTCATACTCATGCTCATACTCACGCTCATACTCAGGCTGATACTCGCTCATACTCACGCTCACACTCGCTCATACTCATGCTCATACTCATGCTCATACTCGCTCATACTCATGCTCATACTCACGCTCACGCTCATACTCAGGCTGATACTCGCTCATACTCACGCTCACACTCGCTCATACTCACGCTCATACTCACGCTCATACTCATGCTCATACTCATGCTCATACTCATGCTCATACTCATGCTCATACTCGCTCATACTCGCTCATACTCATGCTTATACTCACACTCGCCACACACGCTCATTCTCACGCTCATACTCATGCTCACACTCACTCATACTCATGCTCATACTCGCTCATACTCGCTCATACTCACGCTCACACTCGCTCATACTCACGCTCATACTCACGCTCACACTCGCTCATACTCACGCTCATACTCATACTCATGCTCATACTCATGCTCACGCTCATACTCAGGCTGATACTCGCTCATACTCACTCTCACACTCGCTCATACTCACGCTCATACTCATGCTCATACTCATGCTCATACTCGCTCATACTCATGCTCATACTCGCTCATACTCATGCTTATACTCACACTCGCCACACACGCTCATTCTCACGCTCATACTCATGCTCATACTCATGCTCACACTCACTCATACTCATGCTCATACTCGCTCATACTCACGCTCACACTCGCTCATACTCACGCTCATACTCACGCTCACACTCGCTCATACTCACGCTCATACTCATGCTCATACTCATGCTCATACTCATGCTCACGCTCATACTCAGGCTGATACTCGGTCATACTCACGCTCACACTCGCTCATACTCACGCTCACACTCGCTCATACTCATACTCACGCTCACACTCGCTCATACTCACGCTCACACTCGCTCATACTCATACTCACGCTCATACTCACGCTCACACTCGCTCATACTCATACTCACGCTCATACTCACGCTCACACTCGCTCATACTCAACCTCATACTCATGCTCATACTCATGCTCACGCTCATACTCACGCTCATGCTCATACTCGCTCATACTCACGCTCATGCTCATACTCATGCTCATACTCGCTGATACTCACGCTCATACTCATGCTCATACTCACGCTCACACTCGCTCATACTCACGCTCACGCTCATACTCAGGCTGATACTCGCTCATACTCACGCTCACACTCGCTCATACTCACGCTCACACTCGCTCATACTCACGCTCATACTCGCTCATACTCACGCTCACACTCGCTCATACTCACGCTCATACTCACGCTCACACTCGCTCATACTCACGCTCATACTCATGCTCATACTCTCGCTCATACTCACGCTCACACTCGCTCATACTCACGCTCATACTCGCGCTCATACTCATGCTCATACTCGCTCATACTCACGCTCACGCTCATACTTATGCTCATACTCACGCTCGCCACACACGCTCATACTCACGCTCATACTCGCGCTCATACTCGCGCTCATACTCACGCTCATACTCGCGCTCATACTCGCGTTCATACTCACGCTCACGCTCACGCTCATACTCACGCTCATGCTCACGCTCATACTCACGCTCATACTCATAGGCTACGTTCACACTGCAGGCTGAAATGACCCAATTCCGATTTTTTTTTCCCCTATGCGACCTGTATCTGATCTTTCATGACAGTCTGAACGACACAGATCCGATCTTTTCAAATGCGACCCAGGCCACTTGGGTATGTGGTCCAAATCCGATACGTATCCGATCTTTTGAAATGCGACTTCAGTCTGAACGGCCAGGTCGCATGTATCCGACCTGCACGTCATTGATACGCGACAAACGTCATAATTCTGCGTTGAAGAAGGCGGGAATGAGAAGATAAACAACAACTATGGCGAAAATAACTTTAATATCGCTAAACGAGCTCCACTGTTGACATCCATGTTTAGCTACTTCCGCAAACAGCAAGTGACATCGTTGACCGTTGAGTACTCTTCTGCGCATGCGGGTTACTTCTGGGTCATTTCACGTTCACTGTCACACAAGAGATCACAAAAGGTCGCATTTAATTGGAAATGTGAACGGCCTTGCAAAAAAATCACATTTTTCAAAAAATCGGAATTGAGCATTAAGCCCTGCAGTGTGAACGCAGCCATACTCACATTTATACTCACGCTCATGCTCACGCTCACGCTCATGCTCACGCTCATGCTCACGCTCATGCTCACGTTCGCCACGCTCACGCTCACGCTCATGCTCATGCTCATGCTCATGCTCATGCTCATGCTCGCGCTCACGCTCATACTCACGCTCATGCTCACACTCGCCACACACGCTCATGCTCACGCTCATACTCACGCTCATACTCGCGTTCACGCTCATGCTCGCGTTCACGCTCATACTCACGCTCATACTCACGCTCATCCTCATACTCATACTCACGCTCATACTCATACTAACGCTCATACTCATGCTCACACTCATGCTCACGCTCATGCTCACGCTCATCCTCATACTCATACTAACGCTCATACTCACGCTCGCGCTCATGCTCACGCTCATGCTCACGCTCATGCTCACGCTCATGCTCACGCTCACGCTCGCCACACACACTCATACTCATGCTCACGCTCGCACTCATTCTCACGCTCATACTCACGCTTGCCACACACGCTCATGCTCACGCTCATGCTCACGCTCATGCTCATACTCACGCTCATACTCACGCTCGCCACACACACTCATACTCATGCTCACGCTCGCACTCATATTCACGCTCATAGTCACGCTCATACGCTCGCCACACACACTCATACTCATGCTCACGCTCGCACTCATATTCACGCTCATACTCATACTCACGCTCATACTCACGCTCGCCACACACACTCATACTCATGCTCACGCTCGCACTCATATTCACGCTCATACTCACGCTCATACGCTCGCCACACACACTCATACTCATGCTCACGCTCGCACTCATATTCACGCTCATACTCACGCTCATACGCTCGCCACACACACTCATACTCATGCTCACGCTCGCACTCATTCTCACGCTCATACTCACGCTTGCCACACACGCTCATGCTCACGCTCATGCTCACACTCATACTCACGCTCATACTCACGCTCATACTCACGCTCGCCACACACACTCATACTCATGCTCACGCTCGCACTCATATTCACGCTCATACTCACGCTCATACGCTCGCCACACACACTCATACTCATGCTCACGCTCGCACTCATATTCACGCTCATACTCACGCTCATACGCTCGCCACACACACTCATACTCATGCTCACGCTCATGCTCATACTCACGCTCATACTCACGCTCGCCACACACACTCATACTCATGCTCACGCTCGCACTCATATTCACGCTCATACTCACGCTCATACGCTCGCCACACACACTCATACTCATGCTCACGCTCATGCTCATACTCACGCTCATACTCACGCTCGCCACACACACTCATACTCATGCTCACGCTCGCACTCATATTCACGCTCATACTCACGCTCATACGCTCACCACACACACTCATACTCATGCTCACGCTCGCACTCATATTCACGCTCATACTCACGCTCATACTCACGCTCGCCACACACACTCATACTCATGCTCACGCTCGCACTCATATTCACGCTCATACTCACGCTCGCCACACACACTCATACTCATGCTCACGCTCGCACTCATATTCACGCTCATACTCACGCTCGCCACACACACTCATACTCATGCTCACGCTCGCACTCATATTCACGCTCATACTCACGCTCATACGCTCGCCACACACACTCATACTCATGCTCACGCTCATGCTCATACTCACGCTCATACTCACGCTCGCCACACACACTCATACTCATGCTCATGCTCGCACTCATATTCACGCTCATACTCACGCTCATACGCTCACCACACACACTCATACTCATGCTCACGCTCGCACTCATATTCACGCTCATACTCACGCTCATACTCACGCTCGCCACACACACTCATACTCATGCTCACGCTCGCACTCATATTCACGCTCATACTCACGCTCATGCTCACGCTCGCCACACACACTCATACTCATGCTCACGCTCGCACTCATATTCACGCTCATACTCACGCTCATGCTCACGCTCGCCACACACACTCATACTCATGCTCACGCTCGCACTCATATTCACGCTCATACTCACGCTCATACTCACGCTCGCCACACACACTCATACTCATGCTCACGCTCGCACTCATACTCACGCTCATACTCACGCTCATACTCACGCTCGCCACACACACTCATGCTCACGCTCGCACTCATATTCACGCTCATACTCACGCTCATACGCTCGCCACACACACTCATACTCATGCTCACGCTCGCACTCATATTCACGCTCATACTCACGCTCATACTCACGCTCATACTCACGCTCGCCACACACACTCATACTCATGCTCACGCTCGCACTCATATTCACGCTCATACTCACGCTCATGCTCACGCTCGCCACACACACTCATACTCATGCTCACGCTCGCACTCATACTCAAGCTCATACTCACGCTCATGCTCACGCTCATACTCACGCTCATACTCACGCTCGCCACACACACTCATACTCATGCTCACGCTCGCACTCATATTCACGCTCATACTCACGCTCATACTCACGCTCGCCACACACACTCATACTCATGCTCACGCTCGCACTCATATTCACGTTCATACTCACGCTCATGCTCACGCTCGCCACACACACTCATACTCATGCTCACGCTCGCACTCATACTCACGCTCATGCTCACGCTCGCCACATACGCTCACGCTAGCCACACACGCTCATTTTCACGCTCATACTCACGCTCATACTCACGCTCGCCACACACACTCATACTCACGCTCACGGTCATACTCACTCTCATACTCACGCTCATGCTCACGCTCGCCACACACACTCATACTCATGCTCACGCTCGCACTCATACTCACTCTCATACTCACGCTCATGCTCACGCTCGCCACACACACTCATACTCATGCTCACGCTCGCACTCATACTCACGCTCATACTCACGCTCATGCTCACGCTCGCCACATACGCTTACACTAGCCACACACGCTCATTTTCACGCTCATACTCACGCTCATACTCACGCTCGCCACACACACTCATACTCATGCTCACACTCGCACTCATACTCACGCTCATACTCACGCTCATGCTCACGCTTGCCACATACGCTCACGCTAGCCACACACGCTCATTTTCACGCTCATACTCACGCTCACCACATACGCTCACGCTCGCCACACACGCTCATGCTCACACACACGCTCATGCTCATACTCACGCTCACGCTCACACACACGCTCACACTCGCCGAACCGTGAAAACACACAGAGCTGGAGATGTTGTTGTGAAATGAAGTCAGACTAAACTCTCTCCCAGGTTCATCCACCCGGAGGGTCTGCCGTCAGACTACACCATCACCCTTCTGTTCCGGCTGCTCCCGGAAACCCCACAGGAGCCCTTCGCATTGTGGGAAATCCTCAACAACAACAATGAGCCGTTAGTGGGAGTCATTCTGGACAGTGAGTAACACGCCCGCAGCAACACAAGGTCAAGGGTTCGATTCTCAGGGAATGCATGAACTGGTGCATCAATATAAAAATGTGCTTTTGAAATGAAATGCAAATCTCGTTTTGCTTCATGTGAGGTCAGTTCACTTCTCTTCACAGATGCAGGAAAGACTCTGACTTTTTTCAACACCGATTATAAGGGCGATTTTCAGACGGTGACATTTGAGGGGCCGGAAATCCAGAAACTCTTCTATGGCAGTTTCCACAAGGTCAGAATCACAAAGTGCAGGAGATTCAGTCTGTGAAAGTCCTGTTGTCTAATGCAGCATAATTCAGAGCTGTGTGTGTGTGTGTGTGAGCGCAGCTGCACATCGCAGTGAGCAAGACCTCGGCTCTGGTGATGGTGGACTGTAAGTCAGCGGGAGAGAAGCCTGTGAACGCAGCCAGAAACATCAGCACTGACGGGGTCGAGGTGCTCGGCCGGATGGTTCGATCCCGAGGCTCCAAAGACAACTCTGCTCCGGTACCGTGTGTGTGTGGGAGATCAAAGAGAAAGTCATGCATAAATGCAGTTCATGGTTAGAATAACATGTCTCACATCTGTGCGTGTGTGTTTAGTTTCAGCTGCAGTCCTTTGATATCGTGTGCAGCACGTCATGGGCTCGACGGGACAAATGCTGCGAGCTGCCCAGCCTGGTGAGTGTGTGTGTGTGTGTGTGTCTGTGTGTGCAAGTGTGTGTGTGTGTGTCTATGTGTGCAAGTGTGAGAGTGTGTGTGTGTGTGTGTGTGTGCGAGTGTGTGTGTGTATGTATGAGTGTGTTTGGGAGTGTGCGTGAGCATGTGTGTGTGACTGTGTGTGACTGTGTGTGTGTGTGTGTGTGTGTGTGCGTGTGCGTGAGCATATTTGTGTGACTGTGTGTGTGTGTGTGTGTGTGTGTGTGTGTGTGTGTGTGTGTGTGTGCGTGAGCATGTGTATGTGACTGTGTGTGTGTGTGTGTGTGTGTGTGTGTGTGTGTGTGCGTGAGCATGTGTATGCGACTGTGTGTGTGTGTGTGTGTGTGTGTGTGCGCGTGAGCATGTGTATGTGACTGTGTGTGTGTGCGCGAACATGTGTTTGTGACTGTGTGTGTGTGTGTGCGTGAGCATGTGTATGTGACTGTGTGTGTGTGTGTGTGTGTGTGCGTGAGCATGTGTATGTGACTGTGTGTGTGTGTGTGTGTGCGCGAACATGTGTTTGTGACTGTGTGTGTGTGTGTGTGTGAGCATGTGTATGTGACTGTGTGTGTGTGTGTGTGTGTGTGTGTGTGTGTGTGTGCGCAAGCATGTGTATGTGACTGTGTGTGTGTGTGTGCGTGAGCATGTGTATGTGATTGTGTGTGTGTGCGCGAGCATGTGTTTGTGACTGTGTGTGTGTGTGTGTGTGTGTGTGTGTGTGAGCATGTGTATGTGTGTGTGTATGTGTGTGTGTGTGTGTGTGTGTGTGTGCGCAAGCATGTGTATGTGACTGTGTGTGTGTGTGTGTGTGTGTGTGTGTGTGTGTGCGTGAGCATGTGTATGTGATTGTGTGTGTGTGCGCGAGCATGTGTTTGTGACTGTGTGTGTGTGTGTGTGTGTGTGAGCATGTGTATGTGACTGTGTGTGTGTGTGTGTGTGCGTGTGTGTGACTGTGTGTGTGTGCAAACATCTTTGCTAAAATACCCCTGGAATTTTAAGTTTATATTTCTATTATTTAATATAATATTTGCATGTTTACAGTTATCTTAATGGCAGTGTTATATATGACATATTTTTATATACTGTTTTATAATAGTTATATAGGCTTTTATTGTAATTTTATTGTTTATTTTAACAATATTGTTATGTGCTTTTATCCTTTTTACTCATTTTTAAATATTTCTTTTTCTATTTAGCTTTCATTTCTTTTTATTTCAGTTTTAGTAATTTTAGTGCTAAAACTAATTCTTAGTTATTCGCCAAAGTGGCATGACCAATTTTTGTTTAGCATTTTTGATTAAAAAAAATCATTGAATCTGACCTATGAATTGATTCATTGATTCATGTAAATGATTTGAACGCACAGTAGCGACTCACTGGGAGATTGACGTGTGTAAGTGAGCAGTGTGTGTTCAGCTGCTGTGTGTGTGTGTGTGTTTCAGAGGAAAGAATCTGACTGTCCATCTCTCCCGCGCGCCTGTACCTGCACTCAGGACAGCAAGGGCCCCCCCGGCCCCCCCGGGCCCCCGGTACGAGCCCTTCATCATCATCATCATCATCATCATCATCATCATCTCAGACATCAGTCACTGACTCTGTGTGTGTGTGTGTGTGTGTGTGTGTGTGTGTGTGTGGCAGGGAGGTTCTGGTACCAGAGGAGCCAGAGGAGATCGAGGGGAACCCGGCCCTGTGGTACTGAATTACCCACAATCCACCTCACTAACATTCCACAGAGACTGTAATTGGAATAGATGAGCACAGATGTTGTGTGTGTTTGCAGGGTCCGGTTGGTCCGGTCGGGGACGCTGGTGTTCCAGGAGCTCAGGGACCTCCCGGTCCTCCGGGGCCCAGCGGACGCTCCATCAGAGGCCCCCCAGTAAAACAAACACACACACACACACACTGAACACACACTGAACACTCACTGCACACACACCCTACACACTCACTGCACACACACACTGAACACTCACTGCACACACACACTGAACACTCACTGCACACACACCCTACACACTCACTGCACACACACACTGAACACTCACTGCACACACACACTGAACACACACTGAACACTCACTGCACACACACTGTGAACACACACTGAACACACACTGTGAACACACACTGTGAACACACACTGTGAACACACACTGTGAACACACACTGAACACTCACTGCACACACACACTGTGAACACACACTGTGAACACACACTGCACACACACTGTGAACACGCGTTAGGTTTGTTCTATTAATTTCAAATATAAAAGTCGTTCATAACACAGACTATTTTAAAATACTCATCGTCATTGACGTCATTTATGGTCATACAGACTTAAGAAATATGAAAAAATAAACTGTTAAATGTCTGCTTTTTTATGTGTCCACTTACAAGTCGAAACAAAACATTGTGCTTTAGTAAAATAAAGAAAATAATCAGGGTGTGCTTTCTGCCTCTGCGTCTCCGTGAGCGCTCCACTTTTTTTCTGGAGCACGTCTCTAAACTTAAACAAAACTCAGCGAATACTATTCACCCAGGCATGAGCTATATATCTTTATAATCATTTAAGTGTCTACTTTTAAATCATCTAATTCAAAACGAAAAGAAATATTCTCTGTTTATGTAATTTGAATGAAAGGAGAGAGATGTCAGTCGTTCTCATTTCAGCTCATTATCTGCTAATGTGAGAGAGCGCGCGCTATTCAAACGCAAATGATCTGAAGCAATCCATGCAAACGTGTCAACGCCCACATCAGCTGGATAACACACATCAAGTTTAATCAGACTCGTGTACTGTCGGCGCCAATAGCCCCATGGTTAACGCGCCGACATATAGCGCAACTGCGCCTCCGGCGACCCGAGTTCGATTCCCAGCTCGAGGTCCTTTGCCGATCCCCTTCCCCTCTCTCTCCACCCCACGCTTTCCTGTCAAAATCTCTACTGTCCTATCACATAAAAAGGCACAAAAAGACCAAAAACATAACTTAAAAAAAAAAAAAAAAAAAAAAATCAGACTCGTGTACTTTACGTCGTCTTGTGACACTGTGAGGAATAATATCGTAATAATAATCCTGGGAAATTTACCTCAGAAGTGCTGGTTTAGTTTTACTTCGAGGAGCAACGGATCCAGCTGAGGATTGTGAATAGTAAGTTCTTTATTCTTACGTGCTTTGTTCTAATCGCGATATGGAATAGTGTCTGTAAACTGTTATATCTGTTTGAATCGCGTGTCTGTGTGTGAATGAATGAATGGCACAAA
>NC_140216.1:43646030-43648530 GCF_951802725.1 Rutilus rutilus | reverse complement strand
AAAAATAAGTAGCCACGTATAATAAAAATATAACCTATAATAGCTTATAATAATAGCCTATTGTGTCCTTTATTATTAACAACATTTAGCCTATTTTAAACGCCAAGCCTAAACAAATTGATTTGAATCGAAACTGAAACTGTACCGACGTTGGTTTCGCGCATCTCTCATTCGGTCCAAAGTTTCCATATTTGCAATGTAACATTTGGATGCTAACTAGTAATGTAAAGAAGGCTTTATACTTCAGCCGAGTCCCAACACGTATAGGCTGAATCAGCATCTTCACAGCAAGGGAAATGAGTTTGGAATAACAGCAAGTAGGACTGTGCGGCACAGCTTTTATATTGTACAACAGACCAATTAAATTAAGCAGAATAACGTATAAATTAAGCAGAATAACTTTTTATATACAGTGCCCTCCACAATTAATGGCACCCCTGGTAAATATGATCAAAACTGGCTGTAAAAAATAAATCTGCATCGTTTATCCTTTTGATCTTTCATTCCAAAAATTCGCAAAAATCAAACCTTTCATTGAAGTAAAAGAATTGAAAGTGGGGGGAAATCACATTATGAAATAAATGTTTTTCTCCAAAGCACGTTGGCCACAATTATTGGCACCCCTAGAATTTTTTACGAGTAAAATATCTCTGAAGTATATTCCCATTAATATTTACCTTTTTTAGCACACCAGGGTGAGTAGGAACATGAAACTGTCCAGCTATGACTTCGTGTTTCACAGGAGTTTAAATATGAGGAAACACAAAGGCCAAATCCCCTTAATCATCCATCACAATGAGTAAAACCACAGAATATAGTTCTGATGTGCAGCAAAAGATTGTTGACCGTCACAAACTAGAAAGTGGCTGTAAGACAATAGCTAAAGAATTGAAAATCCCCATTTTGACCATCAGGGCAATAATTAAGAAGTTATAATCAACTAAAGATGTTACGACTCTGCCAGGAAGAGGACGTGTGTCTATATTGTCTTAATGGACGGTGAGGATGAAAGTTTGAGTGGCCAAAGACTCTTCAAGGATCACAGATGGAGAATTGCAGAGAATAGTTGAGTCTTGGGGTCAGAAAGCCAAAAAAAAAAAAAACCTACAGGGTTTTTCAAGAAAAATCCTCCTCGCTCCTCCAGAAACAAACTCCAGCATATTCAGTGGTCAGACACGACTGGATCTTCAAACGGCACAGGGTTCTGTGGTCAGATCAGATGAGACTAAAAAAATAGCTTTTTGGCAACAAACACACTAGATGGGTTTGGTGAACACAAGGATAAAAAGTACCCCATGTGTACAATTTAATATACTGTTGGATCTTTAATGTTGTGGGCATATTTATCTGCTGGAGGTCCTGGACTTCTTGTTCAGATACATGGCATCGTGGATTCTATCAAATATCAACAGATAAAAAATCAAAACCTGACGCCTTCTGCTAGAAGTCTTATAATGGGCCGTGATTGGATCTTCCATCAGGACAATGGTCCAAAACAAACATCAAAATCAACACAAAAATTAGTTGTGGAGCACAAAATGAAGCTTCTGCCATGAGCGTCCCAGTCCCCTGACCTTATGAGTGGCTGAACTGAAGAGGAGAAGCACAAACATGGATCTGGGAATCTGAAGGATCTTATTTTTTACAGCCAGTTTTGATCATATTTACCAGGGGTGCCATTAATTGTGGAGGGCACTGTATTTGGTTGACTGTGTTTTATTTAAATTTTTTAATGAACAGGCTGGGATGTCAAGTTAGCAATGCCAGAACAGATAATAGCCTAGATGTTGTGTGAGCGAGCGATGCGCCGGCGCCATCACTTGGATTTGTTGCTCAGCAGGGGAAATAACTTAATATTCTGTCGTTTAATAATCTATCATTCGAAACAGTAAAATTTATATTTTTATTTGTGTACATTCAAAATGACTACAAAATGTCATGCCTTTGAAAAATAAAGAAAACAACATGATGCGCTGCTTTAGCGTGTCTCAGTCTCCTTGAACATCTGGCGCACACCGAAAATGAACCAAAATAGAGTGAATAGCCTTCTGACGCGCCTACTCTTCAAAGTCAACATTTAGATTATTAGAAGTAAAATGCATTATATAGTCACGTAGGAATAAAACACAG
This sequence comes from Rutilus rutilus, assembly GCF_951802725.1. Classification (NCBI taxonomy): domain Eukaryota; kingdom Metazoa; phylum Chordata; class Actinopteri; order Cypriniformes; family Leuciscidae; genus Rutilus; species Rutilus rutilus. The sequence goes on along the minus strand of NC_140216.1, from coordinate 43,646,400 downwards.
CGTGCGTGGTTCGTGATAAAAAATTTATAAAAAAACGTGACTTTACAGTTCGGAAAATAGGAAAATAGCAAACCCCTAACACTGAGAACTCTGGTCTACACAGAAGCCCTGTCTAGTCTATTCCCCAGTACGGGTTGTGTCCAGCCATTGGTTAGTCTGGTTGATGGAAAAAATATGAAAAAGTTGCAATAAACGCGTTAAGAATCCGCACAACGGAGGACCGAGCACACACTATTCTGCAGTGCAGAACTGAGGAAGAACTGATGACGGGACAGTTTGATCTTCGGCTGACAAATCAGAGGAAAGGGGCGTTTCGTTCCCGCCCACGTGTAGAAATCCAATATTCAAGCTGTTTATTCATTTTTCTACC
>NC_140216.1:43598530-43633530 GCF_951802725.1 Rutilus rutilus | reverse complement strand
TCATTGGCGTCTTGAGAACAAACTCAAGTCTCATCAATTATCTTAAATTTAGCCTTCGTGCTTCAAACTCTATGTAAACACAGACGCTCTCACATTTCTCTTTTGAATGAATTGATGATATTTTTGGGTGAACTCACTCTTTAACTAAATGGTTCTCAACTGGTTTTGTAGCATGTAAATGTCATTGGTTTGATGTTTTCAGCGGATAATAATTCATCCTTACGGTTCTGTGATGTCATCCGAGTCGTGTTTTCTGTCCATGCTGTGACTAGAGGTCTGCACTGAACCCGGCCATTACGGTCATATCTTCATCCCGAACCCGAGGGCGTTTCTCACAGTGAATACCTCTTTTTCCCAATATGCTGTATTCTACGATTGCATGCAACGATAATTAAACAAACACATGTACAAGCAGCGTTCCCCCTCAGCACACCAGACGCACGGACTTACCAGTGAAACCTAGCTGTGGTTGAACAGGTGAAACAGCCACTAACTCCTCTGGAACTCAAATGTTCAACGTCAACACTAAGTTTGCGCAACTATTGACACGCATGTAGTAGGAGTGAGGAAGAGCATCGAGAGCTGAGGTCTCAGCGTCCTCTGAAGTGTTGTGACTGGAATAGTGCGCGACAGCACATGCGCAAAACAGTTCAGTACAAATTATATATACAGTGCTATGCATAAGTGAATACACCCATGCTAAAGTTGACTAAAAAGAGGAATAAAAAATCATATTTTGGAAATTGAACTTAATGCCTTAATTTAAAAAATTAGGGAAAATCCAACCTTTAAGGACACCAATTTTCTTTGTGAATGAATAATGTATCGTAAATAAATAAATGTTCTTCCTTAAAATACATGGTGCATAAGTGTGGACACCCCTATGTTAAATTCCCATAGAGGCAGGCAGATTTTTATTTTTAAGTATTTAAAAAATTTTTTAAATTAGGATACTATGCATCCTGATAAAGTTCCCTTGGCCTTTGGAATTAAAATAGCCCCACATCATCACATAGCCTTCACCATACCTAGAGATTGGCATGGTTTTATTTCAGTTATTTCAGCCTAATAGCTGGTTTGATTTGCATTGAGAGATGATCTTATGGAAAGTACCCCATGCCAATCTCTAGGTATGGTGAAGGCAATGTGATGATGTGGGGCTATTTTAATTCCAAAGGCCAAGGGAACTTTATCAGGATGCATAGTATCCTAATTTAAAAATTTTTTTTAAATACTTAAAAATAAAAATCTGCCTGCCTCTATGGGAATTTAACATAGGGGTGTACTCACTTATGCACCATGTATTTTAAGGAAGAACATTTATTTATTTACGATACATTATTCATTCACAAAGAAAATTGGTGTCCTTAAAGGTTGGATTTTCCCTAATTTTTTAAATTAAGGCATTAAGTTCAATTTCCAAAATATGATTTTTTATTCCTCTTTTTAGTCAACTTTAGCATGGGTGTATTCACTTATGCATTGCACTGTATATGAAGAGTTCAGATGCAAAAGCCTCTAAGTGCCATCTGAAATTTTCTTCTAGAATGATCATTTTTATCAAGCTTGTATATTTAAGTTCAATAATTTCACTTAAATGGCAATGCAAATTATTAATTGTCATTTAAGTGAAATTACTTAACTTAAATATACAAGCTTTATAAAAATTCTGGAAGAAAATTTCAGATGGCACTTAGAGGCTTTTGCATCTGAACTCTTCATATAATGATTAAATAAAAATGATAAATAATTATATATAATTGTATATATTAAACTGCGCATGTGCATTCTCTTACTCAACACACTCTAACTGTACATGTGTTCAGTGCATCCGGAACACAGCGCTTCACTTATTCCACATTTTATGTTATTATTCCAAAATATATTAAATTAATTCTTTTCCTCAAAATTCTACAAACAATACCCCATAATGACAACGTGAAAAAAGTTTGTTTGAAATCTTTGTAAATGTATTAAAAATAAAACACGAAAAATCACATGTAGATCAGAATCCACAGCCATGAGCTCCAGTTCCTCCGGTTTCCTCTGATCATCCTGGAGATGGGTCAGGTCGGGTCGGGGTCGGGCTCGGGTCGGGGTCAGGCCGGGCTCGGGTCGGGGTCAGATAGGGTCGGTTCAGGTCGGGGTCAGATAGGGTCGGCTCGGGTCAGGTCGGGGTCGGGTCAGGGTTGGTTCGGGTCAGGTCGGGCTCAAGTCGGAGTCGGGTCAGGTCGGGGTCGGGTTCAAATCGGTTCGGGGTTAGTTCGGGCTCGGGTCGAGGTCAGATCAGGGTCGGCTCGGGTCGGGTAGCAGACCTCTAGTTGTGGCGGGTGAGTGTGTTTGATTGGACACACAAACTTAGATCTGTGTGTTTATTCTTCTGCATGATTAACTGCATGTCATTGATGTTGGTGAATCGGCTGAGAGCCGCTGCTTCAGTAATGTGTGTGTGTGTGTGTGTGTGTGTGTGTGTGTGTGTGTGTGTGCGTGTGCGGGTCAGAACCGGGCTTTGATGACCTCACTGACACCGATGTCCCTGTAGTTCAGCCGTATGGACCCGAGGCCGAGGAGGACAGCGACCCGTACGGCAGCTACGGCTCCGACTACCAGCCCAACTACCCCCCGCCCCGCCCCGTCCACCCCGACGACCCCCGACCCCTGGAGGAGGAGGAGCTGCGCTCGCCCGGCGTCCAGCGCCACACTCGCCACACTCGGCCCAGGACACACGAGGAGCGCACGTAACCGGCGCACAGGAAACGCATCACCGGCACAGAGGACGGGAAGTGTGTCGAGTCAGCCTGATTTCTACAGCAGATTCACAGTCATAAACAGGGAAATAATAATGCAAACTTCATCAAGTTCATGTAATTTACTCGTAATACCGCATGATTCCGGTATCTGTTTGTAATGTTCACTAGTGACAAACTCAACAATGAAAATAATTAGCAGACGCTCCCGACACTTCTCCGGCTTCATCCTTCCTCCCGACACTTCTCCGGCTTCATCCTTCCCTCCCGACACTTCTCCGGCTTCATCCTTCCTCCCGACACTTCTCCGGCTTCATCCTTCCCTCCCGACACTTCTCCGGCTTCATCCTTCCTCCCGACACTTCTCCGGCTTCATCCTTCCTCCCGACACTTCTCCGGCTTCATCCTTCCTCCCGACACTTCTCCGGCTTCATCCTTCCTCCCGACACTTCTCCGGCTTCATCCTTCCTCCCGACACTTCTCCGGCTTCATCCTTCCTCCCGACACTTCTCCGGCTTCATCCTTCCTCCCGACACTTCTCCGGCTTCATCCTTCCCTCCCGACACTTCTCCGGCTTCATCCTTCCCTCGCCAGGCAAAATTACCCGAACCCCTACAATTATACGCTATTATTATTATTATTTTTCAGAAAGAAAATATTTTTTGGGGAGATTTGTGTTATTTTTTTAATTTTATTTACCTTTAAATTACTAGATTTGATCAATAAATAAATGGTAATTTAAGCACATTCCTCAGATTCTTTCAACTTAAATTCAAAATAACTCCGCTCTAAATATCTTACGTTGAGTGTCTTTAAGATGATATTTCATGACTCTAGATGAGCTTATATCTCTATATGGAGCAAATGAGCTGTTCCTCTGGGTCCTAAAGTCAGTTCTCTTCAGTGTGCACTCAGATACACATGTAGACATTATACAGTCATTTTTTGGCAAAGTTTGAGCATTTTTAGGTTTTTCTGTGTGTGTACTGAAGCATTCCTCGCATTCCAGTCATTTCTCAGGGGGTCAAAATTGGGGGTCAAAATATCAACCACAAAACTCCTCTAATCCATAATTTTTTTTTGTATTCGTGGTTCAAGTGCGACAAAAGTCTTGGACCCTCTGATGAACACTCAATTTAAAAAAAAAAAAGAATTTCGGGTCAAAATGACCCGAGGGAAGGATGAGAGTCAAGTGCTATTTTAAATATTGTAATGTTGTTTTGGCGTCTACTACAATAGTTTTACATGCATTCAAGGTCTAACACAGCGTCTGTCAGCTCTTTTCTCTCAGTGTCTGAAACACTTCAGTCTCTCTAAGCCCCGCCTCTCTGAGAGCTGCTCTGCTCTGATTGGTCAGACACCAAACGCTCATTATATCTGAATCTCAGCTCTTGATCACAGTGATACGAACAGTAACGATGGCGTGGGTTTCACCGTATCAATCTCATCAAAACAGCGTCTTCTCCACACGATCAACACGAACCAAACTCTTCCAGTCTCAGATAAAGTACAGTGTTTGAGGGTGGAGCTAAGAGACGCTGCTCAGCCAATCAGGACCAGAGGCTGGCATTATGCAAATTAGTTACAAACCTACGAAGGTTCAGAGAGAGAGAGACTGAATCACTGACGACTCTTTTCAGTTCAGAATCACTTTCTTCTAGGAAACAAAAACTCCATTAATCTGCATTTTGAAACTTTGCAGAGCTTCTACATTCACAAACAGCTTTATCACACTCTGCATGACAGGGAATATTCGCATAATAGGGCACTTTAGGCATGATCAGGTTAAGAACGAGTAAGTAAACGCGCCACATCTGCTGAAATGAAAGACTTTGCTTTGCTGAACGCATTCACTCCTTTGACTCTTCAAAACGCTCGTCAGACTGACGGAGATTCACTTCTGTCTGTGTTTCTGTGGAGAGCTGATGTGTTGAATATGTGCGATATATTCACCGTGTCATCGTGAATATGTGTTTTATTGTAGCTATTTAAGGCTATATAAGCAGGACAGTCTGCAGTCTGAACACTGAAGCGACTCAGAGTCATCTCTGATCGAATCGCTTCGTTTGCGTCTGAACGCTGAAGCGACTCAGAGTCATCTCGGATCGAATCGCTTCGTTTGCGTCAGTCACACAGAATGTGTTTGTTTGTCTATTAATATTATTACATATAAATGATTATGATTGAGCCTCATTCTTGTGTTTATTTAGAGAAAAACAGTCAGTGAAAAATATAAATATTTTTATTGTATTGTTGGTTTTGCATTAAACATTTTTACTTCGATTGGCTGTTTGGTATATGAATGATTCTGCTTGTATCTGGAGAGCTCAGGTGTAACAGATTTATTGATATAATATCCAGATATCTTCAGCTGATTCTGCTCAAGAGTCTCTTCATATCTGGATTATGAAACACATTCATGTCATAAACATCCAGTTTTTAATGTGATCATTTCTCAGCTTTGGCCACACTGTTGTTTGATCTTCAGTTATTTATTTAATCTTGTACGGTTTCTCTTTATTTCCAGTATTAGCATGTTTTAAACGTTCATCTATATCTGCTGTTGTTTACAGTGATTTCACATTTCATAGTCATGTGACCCTTGAGTTTTATGTAAAGATTGCGACGATGTTTTGATCTGATGAATTATACGCCTCAAATCCATTTAATAAAAAATATTACAAAACTACTGAAATTATTTAACTTGTTTATTAAAAAAGCCATTCGATGATTGAAAGAGTGATGTAATTGATTTCGCCGCTAGGGGTCGCTAGCCTCTTACAGTAACAGAGGTGTATGAGTTATGGAACTTGTCGTCATGGCGATGGATGTAATAATGTTTATGTATGAGTGAATACACTGATGTGTTTAGCATGACTGAGGTGTGAAGCGTAGCGATCGCTAACGAGAGACAGATCTCAGCGCCACACGCCAGTCCCGCGGATATAAAGGACATTTCATTCTAGCGCACTACACACAAGTGCTGAATAATATTGGGGATTGACAGGCGACAGGTGAACTATTTAAAATTGGAATTTCTTTGAAATTAAAAATCTTTGGGAACTTTTGGGATATTGTAAGTACACAACTGCAGGAAATACATCACACTGCAAGCGGTTTTTGGATATAACTTACATATTGTACCTTTAATCATAAAATACAATGAGTTTTTTTCCAGAAATTGCTGAAAAATGCAAAGTTTTGTTTGATGGGCAGAATTAGTGTGAGAGGAGAGTGTGTGTGTGTGAGAGAGAGAGGAGAGAATATACAGTTTTTACAGTATAAAAACCATTACGTCTATGAAGAGTGTGTGAGAGAGAGTGTGTGTATTTGAGTGTGTGAGAGAGAGTGTGTGTGTGAGAGAGAGAGAGTGTGTGTGTGTGAGAGAGAGGCTGTTTGTGTGTGTGAGAGAGGGTATTACAGTATTGTGTATAATAATATAAATAAATAGGACTACGACTAATAGATTGAATAAATAGACAACAAAACAAAGAACATCAAACTTAAACAGGATTGACTGCATTAACATCAGACGCACAGCCGCAGGGGCTTGTGGGAAATATCGCAAACGCGCCAGCAGAGGGCAGCAGTTCATCACGTGACTCTTCACACAGATCGACTCAAAATATACAAATCTCATCAAATATGAGACTAATTCTGCTGTAAAGATGACAGTCATTATTAGATCAGTTCTGTTCTCATCTGATAGTGTCAGTGCAGTTAAATCTATAATAATGCTCAATCTGAATGAATACTTCTATGATTGAGAAATATATGTATGAGTGAAGGCCTGTTCACACCGGGACGAATTTCGCGTGCGATATTCGCCGACGTTTAACGCCTCGTGACTAAACAAAGGGCGCCAATGTGAGTGTGCACACCGACGCGAAAAACGCCACGCGTAAAAGCGCCATTTTTTTTAAAAACGCCTCGGATTCGTTTTTTTGGTTTGACGCGCCGCGTCAAAAACTATCCGACCAATGAGATTGGCGCTTTTGCTCACGTGTCTGGAGCTTCTGAAGTTACAGTAAAACACAACTTGGGGGCGCTCAAACACAAAACGGTCTTGCCGAGCACACATACGTAACGGCGAAGAAGATATACGCCAAGTAGCGTCTACACTACCGCATAGACAGTATATAAACTGGACACAGCGACCCCAATGGATTCAACGGAGACAAGTTAAGTCATTTAGAAGCTCTTACTTCCTGATGGCTGAGCGTACTGCGCAGACTCAAACTGAGCTTGATGACGTAGATGTGACGTGAGCAACCCGTCTGTCTTCTAGTAGCTGTGCCGAGAGAAATCTGAATCATTCCCTGCCGAATCTTGCAGAGACGGAGAGTGTGAGTAGGAGCTGTCCATGAGCAGGAGCAGGAGAAACTTTTGCTAAGTATTCTGATTAATTATTTTGTCATTTTGCCTCCACGTCCCCCCCATTGCCCGTGAGCTTCTCCTCCTGTCCATACGGTAATCTCTCTACTGTGCGACAGAGAGTCGCGTGGTTATGATGCAATCGTTAGCCTATTTTTACAAAAACTGCTTCTACGGGGCCATAACGTAAGATACAAGGCAATGGAGCCTTTTATATATTGTCGTGTTTCTTTAGAAATAAATAATGGACAAATGGAGTTTTTAAACGCCTCAGATGTAAAGTTATTCACTGTCAAAGTGACGCCATAATGAATGGAAGTCAATGGGATGCTAACAGCAGGTGATGGTCCGCTAGCCAATGGCGGCGCCCGGGGGTACCTTCAAAATAATATGAAACCCTGCCCCCCTGCACTGCCGGGAAGAAATAAGACGAGGAAGATGCAAGGCAAGATTAATGTAGAGCTGCTGGTCTCGTTGGTGTCGGAACATAAAGAACTATATGACAAACGCGACAGCGGGGTATTTCTGTTTTACATTAAGCGCCATCTAATGTCAGGGAATGAATTTGCATGTTCACTCGGCTCATCGTCAACGAAAATCGCTTGGGTGTGAACACAAAAAACGCGTTGAAAAACGCGGGCGAATAACGCGCGCCGATATTCGTCCCGGTGTGTACGGCCCTTGATGCGTTGATGAGGTGAGAGTGAACTCCTCAGGGCTCGTGTTGTGTGGGTCAGTTAGCAGGAGTTATGGATGTTCTCATAACCCTTCACGAGAGCAGATGAAACACTACAACTGGGTCAAACCCGTGCAAAACACAAATATCATCAAGTTTGATATAAAGACATTCGTTTAGTCAGAAGAAGAGTCTTCAGTCCACACCGTGTGAGTCACTTTGATTCCTTTAATTAATACATATATAAATATATTTACCAAAGCAGTATTTTTTTATGTGACGGAAATGGGTTTCCATATCACTGCGATGATATTTCAGATAAATAATAATTGGGGGCGTGGCCTGTAGATAAATAAGCGTTGGAGCGTGACCGTGTGATGAATAATAATTTGGGGCGTGGTCTAAGATCAGCGTTTGTAATGAGATGCAGGTTCGAGTAATTTCTCTGCTTTCTTCTCTTGAATTCCTGTTTTACTGCAACAACAAAACAACAACATTAAAAGTAAATTCAATTCATCTGTAATATTTCTTTCAGTTTGGATGAGGGAGAAAGATTTTGGCAAAACACCATAACAGATTCAGCTTTATTTATCTGATAGTATTCTTATTTTTTTATATTCAGAAATGTTTATGTGAAACCCAGTGTGAAAGGAGGACATATGAAGGGTCGTGTTTTAATAAGCACCGCTGGATTAAAGGATCCCAGCTGTTGTGTCTGGATAGAGAATATTAATACAGTCCAGCATCACGTGACTGATCTCTGTGTGTGTGTGTGTGTGTGTGTGTATTGAGTATTTATAGCTCATGTTCATTGGTGTAAACTCTGAATGAAACCCTCGCGCGCCGGATCATGTGTCGGCTCCCGTAGATTCCTCCGGAGGACCGCGACGCGTTTCAGAAGGTGAGGCTCTTCACTTCGGTTCCCTGTTATCGTTCCCTGTTATCGTGACTGGTGGAAGTTTCTGGCTGAAATGAATCGCGAGCGCTGAAGTTCTCCGTGCCTTTACTAACGAGTCCGAGCGGGTTTCTGAAGGAAAGATTCAAACTCGGGCAGTATGAGTCGTGTCCACTCGTTCGGATCTTCTGTGTTTGGTCGTGTGGAGTGAGTTTACTGTCATAAATTATTCTGATTGATTGATTGATTGATGTTGATTTAAGATGCTGCTGAAGTTTGAAAAGGTTGAGTTTGTGTAACATTAGTGACATGTGAAGTTCTGGACGAGCTTAATTCCATCAGTGAATGAATGATCATCATCATCATCATCATCATCATCATCATCATCATCATCATGAAGTGACTTGATGACATCTGCGTTGATCTACGAGTATATCTCAGTCAGTGTGTCGCTCACGGGTTTCCAAGGCAACAGCTGTTTCACCTCTCCACACTCTTCATGATTCTTCATGATTGTAAGATTGAAACAATATTGTGAAAAGCAGAATATTAAACTGAACTGGAGTGTGTTGAGAGTTGATAATATCTAACATGAAGAAATGTAGCCTGTTTATGAGCATCATAATGTTTTTGCAATGTGACATTTTATTATGTCAATTACAACATATAGAACCATGACATACAAATACGATACTGACATTTGAACATTGTTTTATATCACAGTAATAATGAAATTATGAGAATAATAGTAAAAAAAAAAAGGCTTGAATTTAATTATTCCCAAACTGAACATGGTTTTAAAGTCCCCATGAAATCAAAATGGACAATTCTTGTTTTGTTATGGAATATTACAGTGTTTATTGTAAATTATTTATGGGTGCACATCAGTGTTAATAATCTTGAATCAGAATAAGTTCCTCTTGCAGCATCTCTTCTCTGATGACGAGGGCGGAGCAACCTGTCACTCACATGAGATCAGCCAATAGCAAACCTCAACCATCCAATCATCCAATCAATTGCCCACAGACACAATCAAGCCCCGCCCACATTTGTTCTTGTTCCTGAAGCGTTTCACTCAGATTTACAACACATTAGAGGAGAGAAGAGACTTTACCCTGAACCTCGTCTCTCGTTCCAAAGACTCCACAGGTGAGACAGACTGGGATGAAGGTGATGATGATGATGATGATGATGATGATGAGACTGTAATAGTAGCTTCTCTTCCGGGAGGATCGTCTCCGTTCAGGAAGTTCACAAACCCCCCGGTCAGCTTTGATCAGTGTTTTAATTGTGATTGGATGATGACATGTTAATGGGCGGGGTTTGCTTGCCATATGGGATTATTGTGAGTAATAATCGTGATAATTTGGGGGAATTATTTATTGCCATAAAAAAGATTCTTTGTGTAATACATATATTTCTTTTATTTAAATTAATTCAATTTGAGGTGAAATAAGACCTAAGATTCACGAATCCATGTGTATTTATAGTTAATCTGAAAATTATTATTGCACTTGGTGTCGATGTATATAAATTAAACCATTTATATAAAAACAACAGAAGTGTAAAACAGTAGATTTGAAGATAGAAGTGTGTGTTTCGGCCCGTATCTCTTTATTCCTCAAGGCTTTTGAACGCAGGTCAATATTGAGTTTGGCAGCGGACAGAATTCCTGAGCTGGAGTGAATCTGATTGGATGTGTGGGAGGGGCGGGGCTTAGTGCTGCACTCCTATTGGCTGACACTGGAGACTGTCACCTGGACACTTGTTCCTCACTACTAGACAGAATCTCAGTGTGGAATTAGAGCCCTCAGATGTGTGTGTGTGTGTGTGTGTGTGTGTGTGTGTGTGTGTGTGTGTGTAGAGAAAGACAAATGAACTGGCTGAGATTGTGCTGATGGAGGAATTTGAATGAAACATCAGAAATCTTGTTTATTTAAGTGTTTTATTCAGAAGTCTGACTGAAAGAAAATGTGTTGTTGCGAATCCTTCCTCTCTAAAGATGGACAAGATGCTTTCATGTATTTATAAAACACAAACCGTACAGTGTGTGATTGGAATTGTTGCATATGAAATGTTTTCCATTTGCATTTATTGGTTTGGCAGACGCTTTTATCCTCAGCGGGCAGAAACACGAGGAGGGATGAAATACAAACTTCCCAAATTAGAAATACGGGAAACAATAGAGATGAAGATTAAACTGTCAGTTTTCAGACGGTTCGTCATCGATCCTCATCTCTGCTTCTATATTCAGATGAAAAACATCCCCTAACCCAACCCAAACAAAACCATTTTACAGGAAAACTCAACTTAGTCTTATGTTGGTGATAGATTAACTCTTGATTTTTAATGTGAAATCTTTTTTTAAACGTTAGTTGTGCATGTCCCTCTCATTCGCCTATTATTTTAATAGTTTAAATCGAATATGAATTTCTACCTAAATGTTGCTTTTATTCAAATTAAAAAATAATTGTCAGGGTCATGTTAAGTTTCATTGTGTTTTCGTTCAGTGTAGTGTCCGTCTCCGTAGTTACGGACTCCTCATTGTTTGTTCCCTTGGTTACTGATCAGTCCCACCTGTGTCTAGTTCAGTTCACCGTCGGTTATCGTCAGTGTTTGATGTGTTGTGTTAATATTCTCACATGTGTTTTAAAGACTGTTATTATTATCATCATTCTGATCATTTGTGTTTGGATTGCACAGCGCCGTGACAATCGTATGTTATTGTTAATATCTGTGTCGTGTCATGTAAATGTATGAAAGATGTGACTTCAACATTTGATTGAAGTAATGATATTTGCTAGTCTGGTCCTTCAACCCCAAAACATTTTGAATGTATTGAATAGTCAATTCACTGTAATGTTTTGAAAAAATAATGCCATGGGTTATGAATGTGTGTGTGTGTGTGTGTGTGTGTGTGTGTGTGTGTGTGTGTGTGTGTTACACATTATTTTGTTAGTTCACTTCGGACATTCTACTTGACTAGAAGTAACTACCTGTCTACTAACTCATTAAATTGTAACTACATGTCAACTACCTCTCATTAGAGTATTAGTGGACTGTTATCGTAGTATTATTATAGTTGACATGTAGTTGTAAGTTGGAGGCGTCCGGTCAGCGGGTGAAGGTCACTGCGCGTTACTGTCTTTCCTTGTGGCAAAGTAATTTGATTAAATTAAATACATTTTCTCATATGTATTTTCTCGTTATTTCATCTGACTTCATAAATGAAAAGGTTTTCATGATATCTGTGCATCATTAAAAGTGAGCGAGTATATGACTATTCTTTTTAACTCTTTCCTGAAAATAATGTCAGAGTCGATTAGAATAAAATCAGATGTTTACATTTTATTATGTCAGGTAAATGTATCATGCCAATTACATAATCAATTCAAACATAATCAATACAAAACATCAAATACTAAACATAACATCGAACCCGACATTAGGAAATACATGATGCTGAGAGTCCCGGCTAACAATGGGAATTTGCATTGATCACCGTCCCAGACTTACGGGGGGCAGAATTTGCATTGACACCTTTTGGGAGTAGGAGGCCATTTGCCTGGAGACCCACCCTCCTTTGTGTGCCAGTTATCTCTAAACTCTTAAAAACCTTATTACCTTTTGTTTTACTTCTTTGGGAATGAGACGCTTGTACCAGTCGCACTGAGACATTTCAAATGATACCAAACATGTGTAATACTGTATGATAATTATTCACATTAAACCATATAGATTCTTGGGTGAATTTAGGTGGGGATGGGTGAAGGGAATGATGTGTAAATTGGGAGGTGGTCAACTCTAGTGTGATCGGGTCTCGAATGATGGTGCTAGGAGCATCAAAATAAAGAGTTAGCAGATATTAAGCATCAGTCTACTAATACTCTAATGACTGGTAGTTTGTTACTTCTAGTTAGTAGAAATAAAGTGTTAGCAAACGTGATTATAGGGCTTTGTTTTCCTGTGTATTTAAGAGCTTCAGTTCTCCACTTATCGTCTAGTGTTGGTTGTGTTTGAGTACACACTGTTACTCGTTCGTTACTACTCTAGTCTCTTGTGTTTGTTTAATTAAAGTTAAGTTGATAATAGATCCCCTTGCCACATCTCATCTTCTTCCTCAACCCGAGTGTGACTGATATAAGGTTGCTGTGAGAATATTTGATACCAGTGAAATTTCACAATCCTCCATAGCAATTTAGATGCCAAAGCAGAAACTAATACTAGGCTAAGGTAAGTAAAAAAAAAAATCAAACGATTAGTGAAGATACAGTATGTAAACGGTCAGTTATACAATAAAAAGATTACAAACAATAAAACAAATACTATGTAAACATATTGTGTCGTATATCTGAGTGAAACGCTTCAGGAGCAAGAACAGATGTGGGCGGGGCTTGATTGTGTCTGTGGGGAATTGATTGTATGGTTGAGGTTTGCTATTGGCTGATCTCATGTGAGTGACAGGTTGCCACGCCCACGTCATCAGAGAAGAGAAGAGATGCTGCAAGAGGAACTTATTCTGATTCAAGATTATTAACACAATAATGATGTGCACCCTTAAGTAATTTACAATAAACACTGTAATATTCCATAAAAAAAACAAGAATTGTCCATTTTGATTTCATGATGACTTTAACAGAGATCATACAGTTCCTGTATGAGGGTCAGATGTCACCTGTGGCAGTCACCTGTACAGTTTGTACAGTATAAAAACCATTACGTCTATGGAGAGTCCCCACAAAGATAGTGAACCAGACGTGTGTGTGTGTGTGTGTGTGTGTGTGTGTGTGTGTGTGTGTGTGTGTGTGTGTTGAAGACTGCGACAGAGTCTCATGCAAGTTTAATAATGACAGTCCAGCGCTGTGGTGATGCTGAATGTGTCATTACTCTCATTTGCACACGTGTGTGTGGCTCGCTGTCAGGCTGCTGTAATTAATGAACACACAGTGTTGCTGGGCTGTCACGCTCTCACTGTTGCCATAACAACAACATGCAAATGAAGCTTGGCTTGATGTTTTTACATTTATAATCAGGAGAGAGAGAGAAAAGCGATTTCTTCCCTCCAGCAGAAGCGACGTGATTCCTCCACACGCGCCGGCATTAATATTACACACGCGGCTTCCAGCGTCCTGATGTGGAAGAGCTGCTCGGACACACACACACACACACACACACACACACACACACACACACACTCCCTCCTCCATTTGACCATCATCTGCTTCCTTCTAGTTCTGCAGAACACAATCAATCTGCTCAGCGACGTATTAAATGTATAGTGTATTATGTGAAAGCTAGGTCAAAGAGATGTGTCTTTAGTCTAGCTTTGAACTGACAGAGTGTGTCTGCTTCCCGGATAATGTTAGGAAGACTGTTTCAGAGTTTTAGTGCTAAATAGGAGAAGGATCTACCACCAGCAGTCTATTTTGATATTCTAGGTATTATCAACTGGCCGGAATTTTGAGATCGCAATAGCCTGAAGGACTATAATGCGTTAAGAGCTCGCTCAAGCACTGCGGAGCTAAACCATTTAGTGCTTTGTAAGTAATCAGCAATATTTTAAAATGTATACGATGTTTAATAGCGAGCCAGTGCAGTGTTGACAGAACCGGGCTAATATGGTCATACTTCCTGGTTCTGGTAAGAACTCGAGCTGCTGCGTTTTGGACCAGCTGTAGTTTGTTTATTAAGCGTGCAGGGCAACCACCCAGTAGAGCATTACAGTAATCTAGCCTTGAGGTCATGAACGCATGAACTAATTGTTCCGCATTTGTCAATGAGAGCATATGGCATATTTTTAAGATGGAAAAATGCAGTTTTACAGATACTAGACACGTGACTTTCAAATGAAAGATTGGTATCAAAGAGCACACACACACACACACCCACACCCAGGTTCCTAACCGACGACGAGGACTTGACAGAGCAGCCATCAAGTGTTAGACAGTATTCTAGTCTAATCCAATCATTATAATCATTATAATTTTTTCAGAATTAAGTTGTAAGAAATAACTAGTCACCCATTTTTTTTATATCAGCTATGCATTTTGTGAATTGGTCATTCTCCTCGGGGACCTATACACAATATATGAACAAACAAAATGTGATAAATATATAACCCCAAAACACACAAAAACACATCACACAATGCTAAAACATTATTTTCTATGACATTAATTTGACCTTAAATATAAAGTTCTTATGTCGTTGGATGAAAAAAGGACACTAATATGATTAACGTCTTTAAATATTTATACAGTATGAAATAACATGTATAATGGGGAAATGAAAATGTCATTATGTGTGAGTGCAGTGTGATCTCTGTGTGTGTGCTTCTGCTGATGTGATGAATGTAGTCATGTGTGTTTGGACTCTCAGTCGAATCGTGCCAGAATCGCCTCACTGACCCTCCAGCCTTGAGATCTCAAACGTCTGGGATTGGTTACAAATGAATACAAACCTGTTTCACTTTCCCCCGCAGATTAGACACTTTCTTTTCTCTTTCTCCTTCTCCTCTTCGTCTATGATTCTAGATAAAGCTGTTGGTAAGTCTTCTGTCTTTGCCGAGTTGTTGGCTTTGATTCTGGAATGCGTGAACTCATGAACCTTCTGTGCAAACTCCTCTTTCTCTCTGTTGAAAAGTGTGCATCTGCTTTGTTTGTCAGAGGTTTTTATTATTTGATTGTAGTCTGTACCACATTGCAGTATATAGCACCAAAATAATTGAGTTTTTTGATAACCTTCTCTCTGAGCCTTAGAATTAAACAGGTTGTTTTTTGCTGCTCTGCATGTAAGACTTTTATGTAAATGCTTCTTCACATGTGAAATGAGTAACAGTAAGTTCAGTGAGACATTTTTGCTGTTTAGTTTCAATAAACCTTTTTTCACTGGGGAGGGAGTTTTCTGTTCTGAAAAGTTACAGTATCTTTTTATAGTCCAGAGAACTCTTATTTCAGATAATCAAGAAAACATTTGCACAAAAACTTTTACTCAAGACACTTGGGGCCAGATTTGCTAACAGTTAACGCCAGCAGCACAAACCCTCTTTTGGCGTTAAAAAACTACAGCCAGGATTTACTAAAGACACGCAGTGAGAAACTAGCGCTGAAAAACCGTGGACAGGGTTATTTTTGTGGCTGACCTTAGTGCATATGCATTTGTAGGAGTTTCCCTTTCAGATGCAGTATTCATGGGAGGAGAGTATTTAAATGAATCACGCAAGGTGATTTACTAAGGTTTGCGCTCATCAATGTACAAGTTGTTTGCGGCATTATTTACCGCCCAAAAAAAGCATGTCTTTAACCAGATGCTAACTGGTAGATTGTGTTGGTCATTATGGAAATGATCTGACTCCGTCTGTGCTCTTTAATTTGTGTGTCGTCAGTAGATCATCGCAGAACTTTACACTCCCATCGGCGCAGTTCTGGAATTGCGCTCTCACGCTAATGTGCCCTGTTTAGTAAATCTCCTCCTTACTGTGCTTTCAGGGTAAACATTTCATCAGAATGTGTGTTCCATGGGAATTAATTAAGCACATGCCTTTGACATTTCTAGTGCTGTGCTCTTCCAGTTACAGGACCTGATTGGTGTCACTGACCTTCTAATAAAGTCCTTCTGTATCTTTTCTCTTTGTTCAGGTGAGCCTCCATGACACCCAGATTAACAGTTGAAGCTCACCTGCCCAAATGCTGGGTTTTCACTCTGATCCCTTAGTCCCTAATTAAAATCCCTCACCAGATCATCATCTGCCCGTCGTCACCATACTCATCATGTCAAGCCAAAGGAACCCCTGTGTGCTCAATACAACTAGCTTCACTCCCGAAGACTCTGTGGAGATGGATGTTTCAGAGGAGACTGCGCTGGACAGATGTGATCCTGTTCCGCCTCCAACAGACGAAAGCCGGATGGCATTGAACGACGAGGAAGAGGAAAAGACCGAAGGGGTTTCTTCATCGGAGAAGGGTTCCTTCTACACCCGTAACCTCCGCAACTACAGAGATCATGAGGACTTCCATCGGTCTGAAGGACCAGTCCGTGTTTGCACCTTCTGCAATTTCAGTACCAACAACTTTGAATGTCATAATAAAGTTCAACACCCAAACGAGAGCTGTTCCAAGTTCAGGCAAACCATTGATTGCGAGAATGATGGTTCCCTTCTGGAAGCAGGTGGAGACACTGGAAAGACACCAAAATACAGCATTTTGGAGAAAGGACTCGAGGTGGAGAAGGATCTGTATAGTCCAGTGTTGAAGGATGAGATCAGGGCTGTGAGTGTAAATGGTACGATCATTATCCCGGAGCCCGTGTGTCATGTGACTCCTCTTCTACAGCGACCTCCCAATCTCAGCAACTCTCCCACAATCGCAGTTCCTCTTCACACCAGCAAGTACAACCCAATCCTGGACAGCAATCCCACCCTGATCACATGTTTCAGCAGATTCCCGTACCCGACGCACTCAGAGTTCTCCTGGCTCACTTCAGTCTCCAGGCTCCCGGAGGAGCAGATCAAGGTGTGGTTCTCCACCCAACGCCTGAAGCAGGGCATCACCTGGACTCCTGAAGAGGTGGAAGAAGCCCGGAAGAAGATGTTCAATGGGAGTATACCAACCCCACAGCACACCTGTGTGGCTTCACCTACACCTGAACCAACTCGTCAGACTAGCCCTGCATCAAACAGCTCAGCAAATATGTTATCCACCACTTCTACAGCTCTCCGTCAGACTCTTAAACACTCTTCAGGAACTCCTCTCTTGGCTTCAGAGCTCAAACGCCCTGTTATGCACATGCCTCCACTTCTCGCTTCTTCTCCTGGGTTCCCTGAGTCTAAAACATCTAGCCCTGCTTCTTTTGTGGCCTCAGACATGAAGAGACCTGTTGCATATTGTGTCCCACCTAAAGGGAAACTCCCAATGGTTCAATCCAAAGAGAAGATGATGTCCAAAGAAAGACTCCCTTTGTTACCCATAGTGTCCACCAATCTCAAAAGATCTCTAATTCATCAGCAAATAAACAATCGTTCTTCTGCCTCTGCCTTCATTCCTAAAAACAAGTTATCCTGCTTTGGTAATGGTGTAACCGTGTCCCCTTCACCAGCACAAGTGAACAGACCAACAATCATCCAGACTCTTTCCCGGTCCCCGACACCAGTCCTTCAGTGTAAGTCTACAGGACCACTAATGCTCCCATGCTTCAGTAGTCAGAATGACAAAGAAATCCCACATGGGGATGTTAAGCATTGGTTTCTTGACCACACTACAAATTCCCAGAACTCGTGTGTTGAATTTGGTTCGGTTCCTGCTCCATTTCCTCTTCTGAAGGACAAGAGTCCTGGACAAATCAAGCTTCTAGAGGAGAGTTTCCAGAGGAACAGTTTCCCATCCTATAATGAGGTCGAGCACCTCATGATCACCACTAGACTGTCCCGAGAGGAACTCGAGAGCTGGTTCTCGGAGCGCAGAGCACTTCGAGATTATCTGGAACAAGCCCTGCTGAACTCCATGGGTTCTAGACGGGATTCCCTACAGCCGGTCCTCAACGGATCCCAGAGATCCGGGACTCGTACCTTCAGCCCTGTGCCTCCCAACAGCAAGTCTGTGAACCAGGTCAAAAATGGGTTAGTCCAAAGCCGATGGCCTTCGCCTGTGGAGTTCAGGCGTATGGAGATGCAGACGCGGTTGGCCCGCACAGAACTCGTCCGGTGGTTCCGAGACAGTCGGCTGGCTCAGCAGAGCTGCGTCCTGGACTGGAAGGAGGTGTTTGGAGAGCGAAACGGCTGCCGGGCTGAAGACTATCCGAGCCCAAAGGATCGACCACTCAGAGAAGAGATCATCAAACCCAGCAGCCCAGAGATCGAGAACCGGTTCTCCAACACACTCGCTCAGCACACGGGGAACCCAGAGATCGAGAACCGGTTCTCCAACACACTCGCTCAGCACACAGGGAACATCGGGGAAGCGTTCGGAGACGGCAGAGAGGACTTTGGAGTTTCAGACTCCTGTTAGAAGATGGAAGGTATGTTTAAAGATGAGCAGAACTCTGTTGCATGTGCTGGTGTTGTCATGAAAGTCGTGTTTTTTGGTGAAGTGTATTGAAAGAATGGTAGAATGGTAGAAGTGTAACCCTCTGGTGTTCTTCGGGGTCTTTTTAACCTTTAAATGACTTTTGCTGAATTTTTTTAAAATGTTCTCCCTGTCCAAATGGCATGAAACTTTGCACAGCTCTCAACCCTTTCTAGATCTACAATTTTTTTTTTTTTTTTGTAATGATATCTGTTTTAAGTGGCACAATTCTAACAATGCTAAAAACATTCACAATGCAAAATGATCATGCTCACACGCACACAGACACACACACACACACACACACACACACACACACACACACACACAGGAATACATTTGTGAGACTATAAAAACTGCTCTCTTATAATTTGTCACATAAAATAGTCCAAAATGTGGAACCATCACAAAAAAAGAAATTTGGTGACACTGACACATTGACAATGTGAACACTCACTCACTCACTCACACACACACACAGAGAGAGAGGGAGAGAGAAAGAGACAAAACAAAAGTTACTGATTTATTTGCTCATTTGTTATGCTGTTTGCAGTTATTTGTCCTGTTCATTGCATTTTGATGTTCATGTCATGCATTTGTACTCAATATATAATATAACTGTACATATCTGTTCTGTTACAGTTAGTAACTGAAGTGTAGATTACATTTGTACAATTATATGAAAAAAGAAGATTGAAATAAATGATAAACTCTAAAAACTTGTATCTTTTTCAGGCTTGATTCTAATCATAATGTAACATTATTATTGAAAAAAACATTTCAGTACAAAAAATGCTACACTTTGGCAAAGTCATTTTTATTGTTATAATTGTGATTTAATAATATTTAGATATGAATCCAACTGGAAAAACTTGTGAAAAGATATCTTTCAGTTAGTCAAATAGCATATAGTGGAGCTCTATAGCCATCTAGTGGTTAAAACTACATTTTCCAAAAAATGGGCAACAATTTTACACTACACCATGTAAAATGATGATGAAATGAAATTTAGAAATTTGGGTTGTTTATAAAGTGAATTTTACATTAAAAAAGCTGGTTTTGATTTAAAAATATATCATAAATCCTCCAAAAACTGCACAAAGGTGGAGTAAAAACATAAATAAACAGAGTAAAATTACATTTGTTAAAAAAAAAGATCCCTGGAGACCCCAAGACCATGAGTGTGCACCCCAAACGGAGACCACACTTAAAGGAGTCATGAAATGAGAAATCAAAATTTCTTTGATCTTTTAATACTGTATATAAGAGGTCATTGTACTGTAAAACATCCTGTAAGTTTCAGAACTCAAAACGTTCTTGTTAGTCTAAAAACAGCTTATATTGAAGCCAATCCCTCTGAACGAAATACCTCCTCTGCAGAAGACTAGCGCCTGCTTCTACATCACTGCTTATCTAGCCCCGCCCACCTACATCACTGCTTATCTAGCCCCGCCCACCGATTCTACATCACTGCTTATCTAGCCCCGCCCACCTACATCACTGCTTATCTGACCCCGCCCACCTACATCACTGCTTATCTAGCCCCGCCCACCGATTCTACATCACTGCTTATCTAGCCCCGCCCACCGATTCTACATCACTGCTTATCTAGCCCCGCCCACCGATTCTACATCACTGCTTATCTAGCCCCGCCCATCGATTCGTGCATGTCATGCAGGACTGAGGACATGTTTGACCTGGACTGAGTATGTGTGCGTTGTTAACCTGTATGGCTGAATTTCACCGCCTGCCATTTCTCAACATCGGAAGATTTAAAAACAATCCCACACGTGTACTGGCGGGGCTTTGAACATTTTTACATATGCAGAACGGTTGGCCAATCACAGCAGTGGGCGTTTACTTCCGAGTCTGCAATCCCCCCCGCCGGCTCAGACCATGTGTTTCGGTGAGGGGGTCACCAGGACAGAAATAGCCCATTACTGATAATAATATCATTATTATTCTATAAAAACCCTCTTCATCTAGAAGTGGAGCTCAGAGAACAGCACGAATAATAAAAAAGGCAGTTTATGACCCCTTTACAGCTTAAGCTGTGCTGATAGGGTTAGCAGCATTATGGAGATTAGCACAGAACATACACTGGTCTCTTTAATACACTCGTAATGGACCAGCGTTTGAGAAATGTGTGTGTTGTTCTTTCATCCATATAATGGAAGTCAATGGGCAGATTAGAGTGTGTGTCTTCAACACATCATCTTCTGTGTTCTGCAGACGAAGAACTTTTACACATGCACGCGGATTGAGTTATTTTCATTAGATGTTTCAGTTTTATTATGCTATATTTTTGAAACATGCATTTTAATGTTTAAATTATTTTCTATGGTGGTTGACATTAATGCCCAAATGACTGAACTCTGAGCCTGTAACATTCCTCTGAATAAAACACTCTTAATAACTGAAAG
Source organism: Rutilus rutilus (assembly GCF_951802725.1). Classification (NCBI taxonomy): domain Eukaryota; kingdom Metazoa; phylum Chordata; class Actinopteri; order Cypriniformes; family Leuciscidae; genus Rutilus; species Rutilus rutilus. The sequence goes on along the minus strand of NC_140216.1, from coordinate 43,612,357 downwards.
CAATGACCAGAGGTCTGACTTTAGTGAAGTATGCATTTTAAAGCATCACTTTGTGTGTCTGTAAATGTGACTTTTCATGATGAAGTGTGTGTGTACAGCGTGTATATGTGTGTGTACAGCGTGTATGTGTACAGCGTGTATATGTGTGTGTACAGCGTGTATGTGTGTGTGTATTTCAGTTTAAGATTATCGGGTGATTTTTTTTTTTTTTTAATTATGCTTTTCCCTCCACAGGTGAGAGACGGGTCGCTAGTGTTTCTCTGGAGAACCGTGGAGGAGCGTCAGGAACCGCTGATGTGTGTGCGTGTGCGTGTGTGTGTGTGTGTGCGTGCGTGCGTGTGTTTTGGATTCTAAAAACACACAGGAAACTTCTGTGTGCCGAAGCTGGAGTATCTGTGCTTTTAAAAGGTTCTGCACACACACTTTTTTCTGCAGATCTGTACATGCCATATTTTACTACATTTTATAATGGGATCAAATTTCGTCTTTTTATATTGGACATGTAGCCTATATTTCCGAACAGTGGGAAGAGATGCAGAACCACGAGGTGCCGAATATACACTTCATCTGCTACAGACGTGATATCATATGAACAGAAACACTGTTGAACTGTTGTACACACTTCTGCTGTGTTTAAACTGGTGTGTTTGCCTTCTGTGTTTCTGTTCTGTCGTGTCAGTAAACGCTAACGCTCTTCACACACACACACACACACACACACACACACACACACACACACACACACACACACGCACACACACACACACACGCACACACACCGCCTCTGGAATCCAATAAAGCACAGTCGGATTTATTGTTTGTTTGTGAGATGTCATTGCTGTAATATATTTCATATGAAGCTTCGTTCTGTTAGATTCACTAGATTCAGTGTCCGACTGTGAAAGCTGAATCATAATAGCAGATCATTACGAATCGGAGCCGTGTCATCGGTCTCGCAGACGTCTGTGATTGGTTGATCTGGTTGTTTAAACCCATCCTTCCCTTTTATCTAGACCCGAATTTTTTTTTTATTTTTTTTTTTTATGTTAAACATTGAGTGTTCATCAGAGGGTCCCAGTACCAGTACTTTTGTCGCACTTGAACCGCGAATACACAATTTTTTTGTTTTGAAAGTTTTGTGGTTGAAATTTGAAAAGTAACAAATTGGCTCAATTTGCCCCCTTAGGAATGAATGGAATGTGAGGAATGCTTCAGTTCACATAGAAGAACCTAAAAATGCTCAAAATTCAAACTAAAAACTCTAAAACTTTACCAAAAAAACATGTGTTTATAATGTCTACATGTGTATCTGATGCACACTGAAGGGAACTGGCTTTAGGACCCAGAGGAACAGCTCGTTTGCTCCATATAGAGATATAAGCTCATCTAGAGTCATGAAATATCATCTTATATTATTATTATCCACAAGAGGTCAAAGACACCCAGTGTAATATATGTAGAGCTGAGTTACAGGGGTTATGCATGAAATTGTGAGTTATTTTGAATTTAAGTTGAAAGAATGTGCTTAAATTACCATTTATTATTTATTGATCAAATCTAGTAATTTAAAGGTAAATAAAATTAAAATAATTACAAAACAATTGCATTAAAAAGGAAAAATAAAAAGGGCTTGGGGTCAGGATGAGACACTGATATAAAGTCTACGTGTGTGTGTGTGTGTGTGTGTGTGTGTGTGTGTGTGTGTATGTGTGTGTGTGTGTGTGTGTGTGTGAACATCTCCCACATCTACAGACGTAAGAAAGTCATGGTGTGAATTACGTTTCTTTGGGTGAAGGAACCGTTTAACTTTTTGCTCTCAGGCCGGAGACAGAGCTGAGATTCCTGAGACTTCAGACGGTCACGGTCTTGATGTTCTGCTGTTCTAATGATCTCCTGCGTTTATAATAATATTATTTCTCGATCTTCAGTGTGTTTCACTACACCGTTACACCGCTACTGTAACACCAGCTGAGGGAATCATAATGAGGCTCTTCCTCAGTGTTTCCGTCTCACTTTCCACATTAAATATCCTAATATTCTTAAATCAAGATACATTTACTGGAGAAGAAGCAAAATGACTGAAGATATTCATTTTTATAAAAAGAAATATCAAAAATAAGCAAATTGATGCTTATAACAAGAAAAACGTTTTATGCAAGTGAAAGTCAAAGATTCTCTTCCTGACTCGTTGCCAGAGAGTTAATAAGTCAAGTTTCCCTTCTAAAGTAAATGTCTTGATTTAAGCATTTTTAGATATTAGTAATGGAAAACCCTTAGTAAGAACATTGTTGCAGTGTATCTTGAAGGCAAGGCAGGTTTATTTATACAGCACATTTCATACACTAGGGCAATCCAAAGTGCTTTTACACAGAGAATAAGCAGAAAATAAAAGCAAGAGAAATTAGAACGGCTGTAAAAGGAATGAAGTCGAGGACATCAAGATGATCGGCTCATCGTACGCTGAGCTTGCTCTCATTCACTGATGTTGTTAGACTAGCTTTGTTTGTGTTGTTCTCTGGGAAAATATGATCCAGGAAAGTTCAGCAATAACTTTTATAAATGAAATGATGAAAATCAATAATGTTAACGTTTTTTCTTGGTTATGTGAATGTAAAGGCAACATTTTTCTTCAGTGATTATGAGGCCGTTATAGTCTTGCTCGTCTTAACAGTGTTCTTCAACATGACTCTCAGGAGAGGTTAGGCTTATGGTTATGGTTAGGTGTAGGGTTAGGGTTAGGTGTAGGGTTATGGTTAGGGTTAGGGTTAGGCTTAGGGTTATGGTTAGATCGTTCTGCTGGCCGTCAGGATTCTGCTTATAATCACCACTTTACTGAAAGAGTAGGGTTGGGTACCGAAACCCGGTTCCAATAGGGAACCGGTTCCGACGTAAACGGTAGTAACGAGACCGAATAAAAACGAAACTTTCGGTGCCTGACGTTTTTTTACCGCCCCCTATAAAACATCTCGCGGCACGAATGATCCAATAATAAAACATCTCCGGTTAACCAGCAGAGCATTCATTTAGTTTGTTTGTTAAATAAGAGACAATCTAGCGCAGAAATGTGTTTTTTAAATCAAGTGATCAAAGTGCTCGTTGCCGCTGCGATCAGTGGCGCGGATACAGTGTTTTCTCTTGTGGCTCGCGCACACCGCACTGCACTCGGACACGCGCTTCAATACGTTGCGGAGATCGATCTATTGATGAGGCGCCGTCTATGATTATGTGCGCGGAGAGTTTGTGTGTGTGTGCTCGCGTCTCAGATGAGTATGTGCGCGGAGAGTTCTGCGCGTCTCGTGTGTGTAGAGTTTGCGTGTGTGTGCGTGAGCGACTTTAGTTGTGACGTTGTGCATTTCATATGTATTAGTTTGAGCATTCAGTAGTATACATGTATGTGTGATACCTATACATAGTAGGCTATATGTATGCAAGGGTTTCATATGTGCGTGAATGAAGTTTGAAAAATATAAGTCTCACAAAATATAATGGAAACAAAGTGTCCCTGCTTGATATACAACCACTGATGAGCAGAATCGGTATAAAAAAATAAAAAAATAAAAAAACTACGAATGCGGATTAGAACCTAAAACCTCTGACACGCTTGAGTAAAGTTCAAGTTCAGCTGCCAGTGTTCCTCTTCGGGTTAGTCTAGTATTTTAATGCCAACTGCAAATCTTGCATATCAAATATGAAGTATATCAATATCAAGTATATGAGGCTATACTGTGTGTGTTAAATATTTCTGCTCAGTGTCAGATATTTCTCTGTTTTGTAAAAGTCATAATATGAGGAGACAAAATTTTGATCTTAACTTAAGTGTTTTCGGCTAAATCAGTAGCCTTTTAAACGGCAAAATTTTTCATTAAATCAGAAATCAGAAAATCTTTTTCAGAAAATCACACACACACACACACACACATACATAGGTATTATTTTTTTTGATAAAGTGTGTGGTTTAGTTTTCTTAAGTACCATTTCAAGAACCGTTTAAGCACCGAAACCGTTTGAAAAATACCGAGTAGGTACTGGTATCGGATAAAACCCAACCAATACCCAACCCTATGAAAGAGTCACAATATTTGTTTTAATCAGGATTAACTCAATAACTGATATTTATTCTCTGCTCATTTAAATGAGACCTGAGAAAGTTATAACTGATTAAATATGTCATTATTATTAATTATCTTTCACCTGCAATCGGAATTATCATAAAAACGAGTTTCCTAGTAGGAAATTCCTAATCGAAAATTGGACATGATCGCCCTCTCAAGTCATAATTATTTTTTATTTTTTATTTATCCTTTATTTTACCAGGTGATGTTCCATTGAGATAGTCAAATCTCTTTTACAAGGGAGCCCTGGGGCAACAATTACACAAGTTACACAGAATCACAAAACAGACAAAAAAACTAAAAAAAACAAACTGATCTACAGTACATATAAAACAATGTAAAATAACATAAAAGGCTCATTGAAAACATGTGCATTGTTCAAATTTGGATTGTTTAAGTAATTGTTTAAAATGTTCAAGAGGGATAAGAAACGAAAGCTTCAAAACTTTTTGGAGTAAATTCCAACACCAAGGAGCAGCATAACTAAAAGCAGTCTTACCAAATTCAGTTGTTACACGCGGGATATTTAGAGCCAGAATGTCAACGGAGCGGAGATTGTAAAGGTAATGATTCCTGGTCAACAAACTAGTAAGATAGCTGGGTAAATTACCATTAATAGTTTTAAAAATAAAAATGTGCCAATGGAACCATCTACGCAGACCTAAAGAGCTAAAGCCAGTTGCCTCATAAAGACGACAGTGATGAGTGCGTGACTTGGCATTAGTAATGAACCGTAATGCACCATGGTAGACTGTGTCAAGTATATACAGCGTGGTAGAGGCAGCGTGCATATAAATAACATCCCCATAGTCCAAGACTGGTAAGAAAGTGGCACTGATCAATTTCCTCCTAGCTTGGAGAGTAAAACAGGATTTATTTCTAAAATAAAAGCCGAGTTTTACTCTCAGTTTTCTCACTAATTTTTCAATATGAACTTTGAAGGTTAGCTTTTCATCAATCCACAGACCGAGATATTTATAAGATGAAACATTTTCAACACACTTCCCATCTAGTGTGGAAATGGCTAGGGCGGTTGATGCGGGTACAGTGCGAGACTTTGTGAACTGCATCACTTTAGTTTTACCAACGTTTAATACCAGCCTAAGTTCAATGAAGATGGTCTGTAATAAATTAAAAGACTGCTGTAGTGATTAATAAGCTTGAGCTAGAGTGGGGGCGGAACAATATAATACTGTATCGTCTGCATAGAGGTGTATTTTGCCATTATCTGCTACAGAGGCAATGGTGTTAATGTAAATGGTAAATAGGACCGGACCAAGGATAGACCCTTGAGGGACACCTCGCCGGACCCCCAGTGGGGCAGAACTATGCCCATCGACAACTACAGTCTGTGTTCTGTTGGCAAGATAGTTTCTGAACCAATCAACTGCCTTAGTGCCCAAGCCAATGCCCCGGAGCCTCTTGAGCAGGATACAATGATCTACTGTGTCAAAGGCCTTTGACAAGTCGATGAACAGGGCAGCACAGCTCATCTTATGGTCAAGGTCACCGATGATGTCATTAAGCACCTTGGTAGCTGCAGTAATGGTGCTATGCTTGGCCCTAAAGCCTGACTGTTCCGGGCAAAGTATCTGATGATTTTGCAGGAAGCCCTTAAGTTGGGTATTTACTAAAGACTCTAGGACCTTTGCAAGTACAGACAATTTGGAGATTGGGCGATAATTATCGAGAATGGAGGGGTCCCCCCCTTTCAGCAGGGGCAGCACATGGGCTGATTTCCAAACATCTGGTAAGTCATTTGAAGACAGGGACAAGTTAAAAATGTATGTGTATGAACTTACACTAGGAAATGTCCAAGTTGGAAACTCGTATTTACGATAACTCCAACAGCACATGAAGGACGCAGGACTGTGTATAAAACATACAGTACACATACTAAGCACTTGAACGCAACAGGCTCATAATCACGACTTCAGAAGTGGGAAGTAGGACATCTCCACTAGAAAGCCGTGAGAACAGGGATGGTTCTCCCTACGCCACGTCTAAAGCTCAGCCGGTGTAAACACATCTCCAGAGGGTGTTAGTGTTGACTTTCCGACTAGGAAACTCATTTATGATAATTCCAATAGCAGTCACAATATTTATTTTAATCAGGATTAACTCCATGACTGATATTTAATTACTGAAAATACTTTAAAAAGTAATGTGATTACGTGATGCACGTTACTTGTAATACATCACTTTACTCGTAACATTAAAAGTAATGTGATCACGTGATGCACTTGTGATGCGTCACCCCAACACTGCTCATGATGAGACTGGAACACCAGGGCCTGTATGTATAAACCTCTCAGAAATGCTCTAAGAATAGGGTTAAGCTTTGACTGAAGTGTCAGATAATGATTGGTAAAGTAGGACTTCTCTAAGAGTTGGAGACGTTTATAAAGAAGCACAAAGCAGCGTTCAGCTTTCGGCTAAGACTGACACTTCAGTGCTGTGAACTAAGACTACACTGATGTCACATTTAATGTAATTATAATAAAATTGTTTAATTAAGACACTGAAACTTAATATTTTTTTGTAGTGTTAAAAATGTGTTACAGATTTTCTTGCATATTTCCGACTAGGAATTTTCTACCATGAAATTTTTAACTTGGAAACTCAGACTAGAAAACGTATATTTACGATAATTCTAGAAGCATGTGACTGTATCATCACTGTGCATAAACACAACATGCTTCAAATGATTATTCATATGTGTAAATATGCACTAATGTAATGCCGAGTCGAGCCGGTGTGGGGAAACTAATGAACTAATGAGTCACTCAGAGATCATCTCTCGCCCAGAGACTCGGGGATCTGAACTATCTCTGAGTTTCCCAGGAGTAAATATGACTTCAGAGGGTGTTCATGTTCGACTAGGAAACGAAGGAAGCATCACTGTGTGTAAAACACACTCTTTCTCCTCATGTTTAAAGTTCAGCACAACTAGGAATATTTTACTATTAAGTTTCCAACTAGGAAACTCGGGTAACACTTTATTTTACAGTGACCTTGTTACATATGTTACATGTACTTACCGTAGTAATAACAGTAAATTATCCATCATTACATGCAACTAACCCCCAACCAAAGCCTAACCCTACCCTAACCCTACCCCTACCCTACCCCTAGAGTAAGAACATGTGGTTAATCATTATTACTCAGCGCTTAAATATATTATTACACTGTAACAATGATACCTTGAAATGAAGTTTTAAGAGTGTGTGTGTCAGTATGGTGTTGTGTGTGTTTAAGTGTGTGTGTCAGTATGGTGTTGTGTGTGTTTAAGTGTGTGTGTCAGTATGGTGTTGTGTGTGTTTAAGTGTGTGTGTCAGTATGGTGTTGTGTGTGTGTGTTTTAGAGTGTGTGTGTCAGTATGGTGTTGTGTGTGTGTTTAAGAGTGTGTATGTCAGTATGGTGTTGTGTGTGTGTTTAAGAGTGTGTATGTCAGTATGGCGTTGTGTGTGTGTTTAAGAGTGTGTATGTCAGTATGGTATTGTGTGTGTTGAGTGTGTGTCAGTATGGTGTTGTGTGTCAGTATGGTGTTGTGTGTGTTTAAGAGTGTGTATGTCAGTATGGTGTTGTGTGTGTTTAAGAGTGTGTATGTCAGTATGGTGTTGTGTGTGTTTAAGAGTGTGTATGTCAGTATGGTGTTGTGTGTGTTGAGTGTGTCAGTATGGTGTTGTGTGTTAGAGTGTGTGTGTCAGTATGGTGTTGTGTGTGTTTAAGAGTGTGTATGTCAGTATGGTGTTGTGTGTGTTGAGTGTGTGTGTCAGTATGGTGTTGAGTGTGTGTGTCAGTATGGTGTTGTGTGTTAGAGTGTGTGTGTCAGTATGGTGTTGTGTGTGTGTTTAAGAGTGTGCATGTCAGTATGGTGTTGTGTGTGTGTTAGCGGTGAGAATGATTAACACACACTCACTCTTGTTCTAGTACACTTGTGAAACAGCGACTCCAGATTAATATTAAGCTTCTTCCTCTCACACACACACGATCAGTGGAACAACACAACACACACTCGCACAGTCGGACAAAACAATGTTTTAATTGTTTACAATATAAAAACTACAACAAAATCTACAAACAAACGTTTATTTGTAGAAGAGAAACAGCATGAATAAAAGAAGAAGAACGGTGGATGTTTGTCTCTATGTACGACATGAAGACGATGCAAACACACACTCCTCGAGGACGTGGATATGTACAGGGTCATGTGATCATGTGAGGGTCATGTGACCATCACTCGCGCTGCTCCATCTTCACTTTGGGCGGCTTCAGGAACGTGCGGTTCTTCTTCTCTTTCTTAGTCTTTCCTTTGGCCTGGAAGTTCCTCCAGCTGTCCACTCGCCCGTCACGCGTCTCCTGCACACACACACACACACACACGCGTGATGAAACACCAGCGTCGCGCACCCGTCTGGAGAACCACTGAACTGTCGAACCTCGAAGTTCTTCTGCCACTCTCGCTCTCTCTTGGCCTTCTCCTGCGTCTCGATCTCCTCTTCTCTCTGTCTCTTCCTGCGGTCACAGAAACACTCACTCATATTCACATCAGGTCATTCAAAGGTGTGTGTGTGTGTGTGTGTGAGTCAGTGTGTGTGTGTGAGTCAGTGTGTGTGTGTGTGTGAGTCAGTGTGTGTGTGTGTGTGTGTGTGTGAGTCTGTGTGTGTCTGTCAGTGTGTGTGTGTGTGTGTGTGTGTGTCAGTGTGTGTGTGTGTGTGTGTGTCAGTGTGCGTTTGATTTATATTACATTGTGGGAACCAAATGTCCCCACAAGGATAGTAAAACCTGAGATCACCTCCATTGTGGGGACCAGCCAGCCAGCGGTCCATGAGGGGAATGGGTAAATAAACATACTAAATTATATTTTTTTGAAAATGTAAAAATGCAGAAAGTGTTCTGTGATGGGTAGGTTTAGGGGTAGGGTTAGTGTGTGTGTGTGTGTGTGTGTGTGTGATGGGTAGGTTTAGGGGTAGGGTTAGTGTGTGTGTGTGTGTGTGATGGGTAGGTTTAGGGGTAGGGTTAGTGTGTGTGTGTGATGGGTAGGTTTAGGGGTAGGGTTAGTGTGTGTGTGTGTGTGTGATGGGTAGGGTTAGTGTGTGTGTGTGTGTGTGTGATGGGTAGGTTTAGGGGTAGGGTTAGTGTAAGGGGACAGAATATACAGTTTGTACTGTATAAAAACCATTAAGTCTATGGAGAGTCCCCACAAAGATAGTGAACCAGACATGTGTGTGTGTATCAGTGTGTGTGTGTGTGTGTGTGTGTGTGTGTGTCAGTGTGTGTTTTACCGTTCATGCATGTCTTTTGCTTCCCTCTCTTTCCTCTTGATCTCCAGCTCAGCGAAGAGCTTCATGGTCTGTTTATAGACGGCCTGTCTGAACTACAGAAGCACAAACTCAGTGTGAACACACTAATGCTGCACACACACTCAGTGTGAACACACTAATGCTGCACACACACTAATGCTGCACACACACTCAGTGTGAACACACTAATGCTGCACACACACTCAGTGTGAACACACTAATGCTGCACAGAAATCATCAAAACTGGGGAAATTAAAAATAAACATCTGGTTACTTGTTCACTGTAGTAAAATAAAGGCTGTTTAACAGCGTAACACTGCTGGAGCCGTGATGAAGCTAGCAGATCTTTCCTAGTGTAACGGTTTAGAGAACGAGTGTGGGGCGGGGCTTGGTTCTGTGTATCTGTTGATTGGCTGTTGAGATGTGGGCGTGGCTCTCAGTGTATGCAGATGAGTGTATGTTGAACAGTGTATAACTGAATACACTCACACAAATTCAACTAGACAAACTTCATTTTCATATTTGGTAAAAAAAAAATTCGGTCAGTGCATCACTAATTAACATGATATAAAGATACACATACATATATAAACTATATATTATAACTAAAACCATGCATTACAGTAATATGAATTTGAAGGGTAAATCTGTTCATAAAAACAGACGAAACACACGCATGGCACCATTTCCTCACTCATATTCTATCAGATCATCTTCATAATCAGATCATTAACGAGCTTTAATCCACTAATCGTCCAGGCGAAATCATGCTCACTTTTTCACATACGCTTTTCACAGTGTAGATCGATTAAAAGCAGCTTTACAGTGACAATAGGACTGAGATTGAAACAGATTGTTTTGGCCGTACAGCGGCTCTAAGAGGAAATCACTGTCCAGCCCGAGTACGTTTTTAACTGATTCATTTCCGTTGTAAAATCTTTAGGTATGAACTTAGCGAACACGACACCGCTCTAACAGAAAACCCTCAGTGCGCTCCAGCCGTTCATCATCGACAGCGGCGGCACGAGAACACTAGCCCTCCTCAGAAGAGCAGCGTACCGATGAGGACACTGTTGGGGACGAGCACTCGAGGCAGACACATGCCATCTGCAACAGACTGGGGTTAGTGGACCCAAGCGATCAAGACCGCTGTGCTGAACTCTTCCACAAGCCGTCCGTCCCTGAACTCTGATGCAGGAGATTTCCTAGGCAGATATTGACTATATTAGGGGGAAGCACAGGAGAAGCACAGGCGAAGCACAGGAGAAGCACAGGCAAAGCACAGGAGAAGCACAGGCGAAGCACAGGAGAAGCACAGGAGAAGCACAGGCGAAGCACAGGAGAAGCGCACGGGGGAAGCACAGGAGAAGCACAGGCGAAGCACAGGAGAAGCACAGGAGAAGCACAGGAGAAGCACGGGAGAAGCACGGGAGAAGCACGGGAGAAGCACGGGGGAAGCACAGGAGAAGCACAGGAGAAGCACAGGAGAAGCACAGGCGAAGCACAGGAGAAGCACGGGGGAAGCACGGGGGAAGCACGGGGGAAGCACAGGAGAAGCACAGGCGAAGCACAGGAGAAGCACAGGAGAAGCACGGGGGAAGCACGGGGGAAGCACAGGAGAAGCACAGGAGAAGCACAGGAGAAGCACAGGAGAAGCACAGGCGAAGCACAGGAGAAGCACAGGCGAAGCACAGGAGAAGCACAGGAGAAGCACAGGCGAAGCACAGGCGAAGCACAGGAGAAGCACAGGCGAAGCACAGGAGAAGCACAGTGCCAGTGCCTCGCCTGTGCCTCGCCTGTGCCTCGCCTCTGTGCCTCGCCTCTGTGCCTCGCCTCTGTGCCTCGCCCCTGTGCCTCGCCAGTGCCTCGCCTCTGTGCCTCGCCTGTGCCTCGCCTGTGCCTCGCCAGTGCCTCGCCTGTGCCTCGCCTCTGTGCCTCGCCTCTGTGCCTCGCCAGTGCCTCGCCTGTGCCTCGCCTCTGTGCCTCGCCAGTGCCTCGCCTCTGTGCCTCGCCAGTGCCTCGCCAGTGCCTCGCCAGTGCCTCGCCTGTGCCTCGCCTGTGCCTCCCCTGTGCCTCCCCTGTGCCTCGCCCCTGTGCCTCGCCCCTGTGCCTCGCCCCTGTGCCTCGCCAGTGCCTCGCCTGTGCCTCGCCTCAGTGCCTCGCCTGTGCCTCGCCTCAGTGCCTCGCCTGTGCCTCGCCTCAGTGCCTCGCCTGTGCCTCGCCTCAGTGCCTCGCCTGTGCCTCGCCTCAGTGCCTCGCCTGTGCCTCGCCTCTGTGCCTCGCCTCTGTGCCTCGCCTCTGTGCCTCGCCTCTGTGCCTCGCCCCTGTGCCTCGCCAGTGCCTCGCCTCTGTGCCTCGCCTGTGCCTCGCCAGTGCCTCGCCAGTGCCTCGCCTGTGCCTCGCCTCTGTGCCTCGCCAGTGCCTCGCCTCTGTGCCTCGCCAGTGCCTCGCCAGTGCCTCGCCAGTGCCTCGCCAGTGCCTCGCCTGTGCCTCGCTCCTGTGCCTCGCCCCTGTGCCTCGCCTCTGTGCCTCGCCTCTGTGCCTCGCCAGTGCCTCGCCTGTGCCTCGCCTCAGTGCCTCGCCAGTGCCTCGCCTGTGCCTCGCCTCAGTGCCTCGCCTCAGTGCCTCGCCTCAGTGCCTCGCCTGTGCCTCGCCTCTGTGCCTCGCCTCAGTGCCTCGCCTCAGTGCCTCGCCTGTGCCTCGCCTCTGTGCCTCGCCCCTGTGCCTCGCCTCTGTGCCTCGCCAGTGCCTCGCCCCTGTGCCTCGCCCCTGTGCCTCGCCCCTGTGCCTCGCCAGTGCCTCGCCCCTGTGCCTCGCCAGTGCCTCGCCCCTGTGCCTCGCCAGTGCCTCGCCCCTGTGCCTCGCCAGTGCCTCGCCCCTGTGCCTCGCCAGTGCCTCGCCCCTGTGCCTCGCCAGTGCCTCGCCCCTGTGCCTCGCCAGTGCCTCGCCCCTGTGCCTCGCCAGTGCCTCGCCCCTGTGCCTCGCCAGTGCCTCGCCCCTGTGCCTCGCCAGTGCCTCGCCAGTGCCTCGCCAGTGCCTCGCCCCTGTGCCTCGCCAGTGCCTCGCCTGTGCCTCGCCTCAGTGCCTCGCCTGTGCCTCGCCTCTGTGCCTCGCCAGTGCCTCGCCTGTGCCTCGCCTCTGTGCCTCGCCAGTGCCTCGCCAGTGCCTCGCCTGTGCCTCGCCAGTGCCTCGCCAGTGCCTCGCCAGTGCCTCGCCAGTGCCTCGCCTGTGCCTCGCCTGTGCCTCGCTCCTGTGCCTCGCCTGTGCCTCGCTCCTGTGCCTCGCCCCTGTGCCTCGCCTCAGTGCCTCGCCCCTGTGCCTCGCCCCTGTGCCTCGCCAGTGCCTCGCCAGTGCCTCGCCCCTGTGCCTCGCCAGTGCCTCGCCAGTGCCTCGCCAGTGCCTCGCCCCTGTGCCTCGCCAGTGCCTCGCCCCTGTGCCTCGCCCCTGTGCCTCGCCAGTGCCTCGCCAGTGCCTCGCCCCTGTGCCTCGCCAGTGCCTCGCCCCTGTGCCTCGCCAGTGCCTCGCCCCTGTGCCTCGCCAGTGCCTCGCCCCTGTGCCTCGCCAGTGCCTCGCCCCTGTGCCTCGCCAGTGCCTCGCCAGTGCCTCGCCTGTGCCTCGCCTCTGTGCCTCGCCAGTGCCTCGCCTGTGCCTCGCCTCTGTGCCTCGCCAGTGCCTCGCCTGTGCCTCGCCAGTGCCTCGCCAGTGCCTCGCCAGTGCCTCGCCTCTGTGCCTCGCCTCTGTGCCTCGCCTGTGCCTCGCCTGTGCCTCGCTCCTGTGCCTCGCCTGTGCCTCGCCCCTGTGCCTCGCCTCTGTGCCTCGCCTCTGTGCCTCGCCTCAGTGCCTCGCCTGTGCCTCGCCTCAGTGCCTCGCCTGTGCCTCGCCTCAGTGCCTCGCCTGTGCCTCGCCTCAGTGCCTCGCCTGTGCCTCGCCTCTGTGCCTCGCCTGTGCCTCGCCTCTGTGCCTCGCCAGTGCCTCGCCAGTGCCTCGCCCCTGTGCCTCGCCAGTGCCTCGCCTCTGTGCCTCGCCAGTGCGCCTCGCCTGTGCCTCGCCTCTGTGCCTCGCCTGTGCCTCGCCTCTGTGCCTCGCCTCTGTGCCTCGCCTCTGTGCCTCGCCTGTGTGCCTCGCCTGTGCCTCGCCTCTGTGCCTCGCCTCTGTGCCTCGCCTGTGCCTCGCCTCTGTGCCTCGCCTGTGCCTCGCCTCTGTGCCTCGCCTGTGCCTCGCCTCTGTGCCTCGCCTGTGCCTCGCCTCTGTGCCTCGCCTGTGCCTCGCCAGTGTCTCGCCTGTGCCTCGCCAGTGTCTCGCCTGTGCCTCGCCAGTGTCTCGCCTGTGCCCCGCCTGTGCCTCGCCAGTGCCTCGCCAGTGCCTCGCCTGTGCCCCGCCTGTGCCTCGCCTGTGCCTCGCCAGTGCCT
>NC_140216.1:43566030-43593530 GCF_951802725.1 Rutilus rutilus | reverse complement strand
GTTTTGGATGAAAGCATTTGTCAAATGCGTCTAAACAATATACGAAGTAAATAATATTATTTTTAAGCTGAGAGTCACTGAGACACAGAGAACACACTGAAGGATACGCTCAAGTCTTCCTCAGTACTCTCATGTTGTAGTTACACCACGTGTCCTCCGTTCATCTGTTGTTCACTGCGGTAGAAGTGTGTACTCAGATCACACTCCAGGTTTCCTTCGCTCTCTTGAAAGCACAACTTCATTCTGACATTTTTCTCACATATTTTCCTTCATAATTCACTTCTGCAAGAGTAAATCCTTCTTTATAAATGTAAATATCTCTGGGATGGACAGAATTAACTCCCTGAAATCACTGTGTAATGAACACTAGATGAGCTACTTTAATGATTTCTGAACTTTTTTTTGTTTTGTTGAAAGTAATGTTGTTTTTATTAACATTTTGAAATTTGATTCTTTTAATATAAAGATGTTATGATCTTCTTTGGGTATAACTTAATATTCATGAGATTAAATAACCCAGGCTAATAACCGCCTACCCTCAAACTATCTTTATTAAAAAAACATTTGCCAAAACATAATCATAAATCTTTAAATTAAAAAACTGTTCATAACTAGTGAGGTATTAGTCTCTGTCATAACTGAGCTGTTTATGAACTAGATGACATGAGCTCGAGTTTTCTCACCAAACAGGTTTAGCAACTTTAGCTTTTAGAAGTGAAAGTATTTTCAGAGTTTTACCGTACGTCATTTTACACCAGGGCATAAAACGATTGTTTAAGTCAGAAAACTCGAGCATTGAAGTGTTTAATATTTCTAGTTCCTCTGCAGGAATATCCAGTTGGAGACGGGAAACTCAGTGATGTTGGGAAACTGCGGTAAACTCCAGTAACTCCAGGTGAGTGAGCTTTAGTCAGGTGAGCGGATCTAGACTCACTTCCTCATTACAGTAAACATCAAATGTGTTCTTGTACTGTAAGTATATTATATAAATCAAGTACTTGATGAAACATGAATTTCTTGAAATTATTATCATATTGAATTCTTTTTGGTGGACACATGCCCTATATGAGTAAATTACACTGTTTAATTATCAGTACTAGAAAACATTACTTTTAAAATATACAATGTTAAAAATGCAACAACAACAACAAAAAAATTGTTAAACATAAAATTGTGTAGTTTAGATAAATGACCTAAAATAAGTACAGGAAGTGTTGTAACAATTTTTTTTATTACTTTAACATCTGTAGTGTTTTATTGTTGTTGTGATTTTTGCTTAGTGTCTCAAACTTTAATATAATTGCTATAATTTCAGTGTAAATGAATGTCAGTAAATGAAGAGTGCTGTTGTCATAAGGGTAACATCAGGTAAAACTGTAATGATAAAATAATAATACATTGACATTTATTTCGTTCATCAAATTTAGATTGGGGGTTTTATAAATATATGTATTTTTCACATTTAATACATTACATTTTATTATTTTATTAAACATAAAGGGCAGCTTGTTTATATTAGTTTGAAAAATTAAGTTTCAGTGTAAACTTCAAGTAAATTGTAAATGAAATGTAAACTCTGTCTCATCAGTGTTTCCGAGCCGCTCCATGAAGACTGAGTGAATCATGGACGACACACACACACTCAGAGATGGAGATTCTTCTCCAGGATTCAGGTACTTCAATCTTCATATGATCTTAATGTTATAGAAGACTCATTTTCTGCACATAACAGGGTGTTGTGTGTGTTTGCCAGGGTTGGTATAGTGATCTGTTGTCTCTATCATATTCTGGTGTGGGATATACAGTAGTTGGAGACACTCAGGGTATTTAAACACTGTCCAGAGACACACAGATACAGTAGACAGCTAGATGATATATGACATTATCCTTGGACAGTCTCATCACTCTTCAACACACTGTCTTAATAGACAACCTTCTCATGTGGGATTTATTTTCATGTAAAATCAGCCAAGTTGATTCTTGTCTCTATAATCTCTATTCTATTAAAGTCAGTTTAAGGGTGACAGATCAATCTCACCGGAGCCCAGCTGTGTGTCCATGAAGAGTGACCGGTCTATGGGAGAGCCAATCTACTTTAAGAGAAAACACACATCAACTGATCTGAGGTACAACATTTCTGTCTGTTGGGTGGATGGATGGATGGGTGGATGGATGGATAGATAGATTCTACATGTGAGATTTAGCTAATACTAGTCATAAGTCTAGTCTGTGTTTCTGTCTTGTTTCATGTTTAGCAGCTCCCAGTTATGTTTATTAGTCTTCCCAGGTGCTTCCTATTAGCCACACCCCCTTGTTATCTTGTTTAGCTTGTTTTCCCTTGTATTTAAGCCTGTGTGTCTAGTTCAGTCTTTGTCAATCCTTAATGTTTGTTTTGCTGGTTGTTCTGTTCCCGCACCTTGTTTCCTGAGTCTGAGTTTAAGTTTGTGTAGTCTGAGTTTGTGTAATGAAGGAATACTGCAATTGGATCCTACTTCCTCGTCTGCTTCAACCACCCGTGACAATACTGAAGTACCACATTCAACTGTGCGCTATTACTTACTAATTTGTTAATCAGAGTTTCTTGTTAGTTAATAGTAGTTACTAGAATGTTAATTAGTTAGAGCAGTGGTTCTCAAACCTGTCCTGGCGTACCCCCAACACTGCACGTTTTCTTTGTCGCCCTAATCAAACACACCTGAGTCAACTCATCAGCTCATTATAACATGGGTGAATGAGCTGATGAGTTGAATCAGGTGTGTTTTATTAGGGAGACAAAGAAAACGTGCAGTGTTGGGGGTACGCCAGGACAGGTTTGAGAACCACTGAGTTAGAGAATAGACACTACATTTAAAAACTGACAGAGTCTGCTCAATGCATCGTGAGCCGACCGATTATTATCTCCTCAATATTATTAACTCATCTTTATCTTTAGGTCATGTTCCAAGAACATTTAAACTGGCAGTTATAAAACCTCTCATTAAGAAACCACAATTAGATCATAATAACCTAGCAAATTATAGACCCATTTCAAATCTTCCATTTATGTCTAAAATATTAGAAAAAGTGGTGTCCGCTCAACTGGGCTCTTTCTTGCAAGAAAATGATATCTATGAAAAGTTTCAGTCAGGATTCAGGCCGCACCATAGCACTGAAACTGCGCTCGTTAAATCACAAATGATTTACTTTTAGCTTCTGACCAAGGCTGAATCTCAATACTAGTTTTACTTGATCTTAGTGCTGCGTTCGATACTATAGATCACACAATACTCTTAGATCGACTACAAAATTATACTGGTGTTCAAGGACAAGCATTAAGCTGGTTCAGATCATACTTATCTGACCGCTACCATTTTGTCTATTTAAAGTGTGTATGTCAGGTTAATTTTTTTTTTTAGATGAACACAAAATAGTTAGGGGAAATACACGTTTGACAAGTTGATGTATTGTTTTTTATGTTTTTCGATACCTAAAGGCAGAATATAAGATGAAAAAGTTCGTTATTTTCAGTACTCGCTTAAAACTGCTCCTCCCCCCAAACGAATCGCTTGACGTCATAAGAGGGAGACGTCTCCCCAGTTCAGAGTTGAAGTTTGTGAGCTGTGTTGATAATTGTACGAGTGATAGAGCGAGAGAATTAGTGATTAGGACATTTATTTAGTTAGTTAGTTATTTAGGTAACAGTTATACGCAGGCGTATTTTCACGATGAATTACTGCGTTTGTGCTGGGTGCAAAAACACCGTTAAAACCGGTCACAGATCCACTTTTTCACAAAAAGCAGATAATTAATAATAATGAAATTAAGTAATTGTGCAAGCAGAATGTTTTGTTTTATTGCGAGTGTGTACACAAATATAAGTAAACACTTTGCAGTTTGAATGATGTCCTGAACAAAACGGAGAATGTTTTTGTTTCCACTGTTCGATCGCGCCCGCGATCTCTCTCTCTCTCTCTCTCTCTCTCTCTCACACACACACACACACACACACACAAACAAACCAACATATTCCAGCATAGCAATCTTGACATAGCAGCCTGTTCATTATAGCCACGGAGCTTCAGCGTAAGGTAACTCTTATGCCATGGTTCGACCCGTCTCACACTCATTCATTCGCACATACACAAGCTCACTCACATAGCCTTCACGCACTAACACACACACACACACACTCTCTCTCTCACTCACCCACTTGCGCGCCGTCGTCGTGGAGGATCGTTAAAAAATTAAACATGCTAGTCTTTTTGTCGTGATGTTGTGAAGCATCGAGGGCTGCGCCGCAGGGAAAGGAGCGTGCTACGGAAAACCTGAAGGAATATTTGGCGAATGCAAAATGTATGTATTGTACTACGCTATACTGAAGAGGGGGAGAATTTAAAAAAAAAATCGATTTTTTGAAAATATGAATCGATTTGACCTACCCGATTTTTATATCAAATTCTAAATCAAAATCAATCAATATTCTCTTCACACCAGATATTTATGTTTCTTCGATAGGAATTATTTAAATTTCTGTTTGGCTCCTCATCCGTCTCACGCCTGGGAGGCTCAAAATTGTATGGCTGTGGGCCATCGTAGGTTTGAGGGGGATTTTGGATCTCCTCAGACTCAAAACTCTCCATACTTCAATAGAACTTTTTTGGAACGTCTCTCTCTTCTGACGTCACAGCTCAGCTGTGTTTTAAAAATATGATCTTGACAGAAATGGCTATAAAGCTTATTGTAGGGCAATTACAGTAATCATTTTAATGATAATTACATTTTCACTCAGACATCTAAACATTATTTAATATATCTAAAAAAAAAATTTAACCTGACATACACACTTTAAATGGAGAAAAATCGATCATAACTCCAGTAAACTATGGAGTGCCGCAGGGATCTGTGTTAGGCCCTCTGTTATTCTCAGTATATATGATGCCACTTGGAAATATTATAAGGAAACATGGAATTAGTTTCCATTGTTATGCTGATGACACTCAAATATATATTTCATCACGGCCAGATGAAAACGCTAAATTATCCAAATTGACAGAGTGTGTTAACGATATAAAAGATTGGATGACGCGTAATTTTCTTTTATTAAATCCAGACAAAACAGAGGTACTACTTATCGGTTCAAAAAACCGCCCACAAAACCTCTCGCAATACAACTTTAATATAGTAGGATGTCCTGTTACTTTATCCTCTACAGTAAAAGACCTGGGTGTTATACTCGATTGCAACCTGTCTTTCAAAAATCATATTTCTTATGTTACAAAAACCGCCTTTTTCCACCTTAGAAACATTGCTAAGCTACGTAATATGCTATCAGTTTCTGATGCAGAAAAGTTAGTTCATGCATTCATGACCTCGAGACTAGATTACTGTAATGCTTTATTAGCTGGTTGTCCTGCATCCTCAATTAACAAGCTACAGTTAGTCCAGAATGCCGCCGCTAGAGTTCTTACTAGATCAAGAAAATATGATCATATAACACCGATTTTATCATCACTGCATTGGTTACCTATAAAGTTCTGTATTAATTATAAGGTATTGCTACTGACTTATAAAGCCCTAAACGGCTTAGCTCCAGTCTATTTAACGGATCTTCTATCGCCCTATAATCCATCGCGCACTTTAAGATCACTAAATTCAAGGCTTTTGGTCATTAAAAACTAGATTAAAGTCGCATCTCTTCAGCCAGGCATTCATATAATATTTTTAATCTTACAGTTCAAATTACAATCCGGCCTCTAGTTCATAAACGCCAGAGGAGAACTGGCCCCCGACTGAGCCTGGGTTCTCCCAAGGTTTTTTTCTCTCCATTGGGTCACCTGATGGAGTTTTAGGACACCATTAGGTCACTTGATGGAGTTTTTCGGTTCCTTGCCACTGTTGCCTTTGGCTTGCTCAGTTGGGGATATTCTGGGGATATCTAATTTGATTTTATCAATAAATTCCACTAGAAACAAACCTTGTTGTATTATTTTAATTTAATACTGTGAAGCTGCTTTGATACAATCTGTATTGTGAAAAGCGCTATACAAATATACTTGACTTGACTTGACTTGACCGAGAGTCGCAGCTCCGATCAGCAGCAGGAGTCAGATCTCACCTCACTTCGCCCATTTCGCCTCACTCTTGACTGACAAGACGACGGTGGACGATTTGGTTTCAAAGCGAAATATAAAAACGCCTATTTAAGCGAGTTTGTCATTGTACTGTTTTTTATGGTGTTTTACATTAAGAATAATGAATCTACGATTCAAGCAATTGTCACACCCGAAATGAAAGTAAAATGCGCACAGGCATTCATTACGGCATGTGTCCTCTGGCGCGGAGCTGAGCAGAGAAGATCAAGCGTTTTCAGTTTCAATGGGAATTAATTTAAAATGCTCGCTCTGCTCTGCACCGTTATGAATGGCCTTGTGCAATTTCCAATTAGTGATTTAAAAGCGAGATGCAAAAGAGGTCTCTCCCCACTGATGATACTGGTATTACCGGTGTTGTCACACGTCGATTAACCGGTGCGAAGATTTCTCATCGTCACATCCCTAGTTGCTACTTGTAAACGTCTGAAATATTTATTTGACAAATATTATAAATATCAATATCAATATCAATATCCTGCAGGCCCTATCACTACATGTTTACTGTCTCCCTGAACAGACAAAGATTAGACCCACTGGAGTCCAGCTGTGTGTCCATGAAGAGAGACCAGTCTATGATAGTGCCAGTAACACTCAAGGGAAGACACACATCAGCTGATCTGAGGTACAACATTTCTGTCTAGAGAGACTCACCAAAATTCTGAATATGTATTTGAAATCTTGAGCCAATCATCTCTTCCTCTTCTCTACCAGTTTTAGCATGAAAACATAAACATAAATGAACTTCATATGTTGAAGGATACAGTACAATTTACTGAAATGTATCATCTCTAATCTGTTATTTTCCAAAGCACATTTAAATCAGATTTGCTGAAGAAGTTTCAGTGTCTGTGTGAAGGAACAGCAAAGAAGGGAAACCCAACTCTCCTGAATGAGATCTACACAGAGCTCTACATCACAGAGAGTGAAAGTGGAGGGATCAATAATGAGCATGAGGTGAGACAGATTGAGACACAATCCAGGAGAGCAGCAACAGAGGACACACCGATCAAATGCAGTGACATCTTTAGACCTTTACCTGGACAAGACAAACCCATCAGAACTGTGCTGACAAAGGGAGTCGCTGGCATTGGAAAAACAGTCTCTGTGCAGAAGTTCATTGTGGACTGGGCTGAAGGGACAGAGAATCAGGACGTCCAGCTCATATTTCCACTTCCTTTCAGAGAGATCAACTTGATGAAGGACAAAACACTCAGTCTTTTAGATCTTCTTCATGTCTTTTTCCCTGAAACTAAAGAAAAGAAAATATCCAGTGATGAATATAAAATGTTGTTCATCTTTGATGGTCTGGATGAGTGTCGTCTGTCTCTGAACTTTAAGAGTGAGGTGAAACTGTGTAATATATCTGAATCAGCCTCAGTGGACGAGCTGCTGATGAACCTCATTGAGGGGAATCTGCTTCCCTCTGCTCTCATCTGGATCACCTCCAGACCAGCAGCAGCTCATCTCGTCCCCTCTGAGTGTGTCCATCGAGTGACAGAGGTACGAGGCTTCAGTGACACACAGAAGGAGGAATACTTCAGGAAGAGAATCAGTGATCAGAGTCTGGCCGACAGGATCATCTCACACCTGAAGTCCTCGAGGAGCCTCCACATCATGTGCCACATCCCAGTGTTCTGCTGGATCTCAGCCGCTGTTCTAGAGAAGATGTTGAGTGAAGCAGAGAGAGGAGAGATTCCCAAGACTCTCACTCAGATGTACACACACTTCCTGATCATTCAGACCAACATCAAACATGAGAAGGACTATGAGAAGAGAGAGAAAGATGAAGACATGATTCTCAAACTGGGGAAACTGGCTTTCCAGCAGCTTGTGAAAGGCAACCTGATCTTCTATGAGGAAGACCTGAGAGAGTGTGGCATTGATGTGACAGAAGCATCAGTGTACTCAGGATTGTGCACTCAGATCTTCAGAGAGGAGTTGGGCTTGTATCAGGGGAAAGTCTTCTGCTTTGTTCATCTGAGCATCCAGGAACATCTAGCAGCTCTATATGCACACGTACACTTTACAAAAGAGAACATAAATGTGTTTGAACAAATCACCATACAAAGTCTCTTTTCTAAAATCTTAAACCAGAAGAAATATAATTCATTATCTGAGCTGCATCAGGGAGCTGTGGATGAGGCTTTACAGAGTAAGAATGGACATCTGGACCTTTTCCTGCGTTTCCTTCTGGGTCTCTCGTTGGAGACCAATCAGACTCTCTTACGAGATCTACTGACACAGACTGGAAGCTGCTCCTACAACAAAGAGGAAACAGTTCAGTACATCAAACAGAAGATCAGGGAGAATCGCTCTCCAGAGAGATCCATCAATCTGTTCCACTGTCTGAATGAACTGGGTGATGATTCACTGATGCAGGAGATCCAAGATTATCTGAAATCTGGAAAAATAGGAAAAAACAAACTCTCCTCTTCACAGTGGTCAGCTCTGGTTTATGTGTTGCTCACATCAGAGCAGAATATGGATGTTTTTAATCTAAAACAGTTTATTGGAGCACAAAAAAGAGCAGATGAAGTTCTTCAGAAGATGCTGCCTGTGGTTAAAGAATCCAGATCAGTTCAGTAAGTCACACTGACAACAATCATTACACTGATAAAACATGATGACATTTATGAGTTTAGCATGTGCTTTCATACCAAAGCAATACTGTAATAGGAGAAATGTGTGTGTATATATATATATATATATATATATATATATATATATATCATATCATATCATTTATATCAGTGTTTCCTGAACTGAGAGACTGAAGAGTGTCATTGTTCTCTACAGGTTGATGAAGTGTGGTGTTACAGATAAAGGTTGTGCTGCTCTGGCTTCAGCTCTGAGATCAAACCCCTCACACCTGAGAGAACTGAGTCTGTCTGAGAATAAAGTAGGAGATACTGGAGTCAAGCAGCTCTCTGATCTACTGAAGGATCCTCACTGTAAACTGGAGATATTGAGGTAAGATTTTATAAAAGTCTCAACATCGTCTGTTTTTCTCCTGTGGTAAATAATGAATGATATACAAAAATAATATATACGTATATTTAATAATATATTTATATATAATAATATATAAAAAAACGTTTTTTTACTTTTGATAGTGTTTTATGATGCATATTTCTAGACACATTTAACCTTATGTTGATTATTCTCAGGTTAGGTATAGTACGTCAAATCTGTCCTAAATCATAACCATCTGAATTTTCATACTCACAATCTATAGGTCAGAAGACTTCTTTGTGGTCTGTTCAGTTTTTTAGAAATCAAAGACTTTTGGCAGGCGAACTTCTTAGTTTCAATTAAGTATAGTTTTATTATTTACAGGTTAACTAGTTTACAAAAAGGCATACTTGTAACAGGACAATTGCATATTTTCCACAACAATAGTTATAAGCATGATTGGATGATGTGAAGAGGTGACAACTGCTTTCATATACAAATCTGTTGAGGAGAAAGGAGAAATTCATACATGTATCTTATCATTTATATCAGTGTTTCCTGAACTGAGAGACTGAAGAGTGTCATTGTTCTCTACAGGTTGATGGAGTGTGGTGTTAGATATAAAGGTTGTGCTGCTCTGACTTCAGCTCTGAGATCAAACCCCTCACACCTGAGAGAACTGGATCTGTCTGAGAATAAAGTAGGAGATTCTGGAGTCAAGCAGCTCTCTGATCTACTGACGGATCCTCACTGTAAACTGGAGATACTCAAGTAAGATTGTATAAAATTTCCCAACATAATCCTCTATTTTAATGGTAAATAATGATTGATATAAAAAAATATAAAAAATAAACTATGAAATTACTAATGGGAATGTTGCTTTTATTTTCATTACATTCTTTCCAATATGTCTGACATCATTTTACAATATTAATGATAGATTAAACATGACTGGATGATGTAAAGATGTGACAACCGTGTTCATATACAGATATGTTGATGATTTTGGGGTATTTGTATAAAAAATATAATATTCGGTTACACTTTATTTGGTCCCACTTTATATTAAGTGGCTTTAAGTACTATGTACTTACATCAAAACACAAGTACAATGTACTTATTGTGTTCATTAGATTAGATTAGATTAGATTCAACTTTATTGTCATTACACAAGTACAGGTACAAGGCAACGAAATGCAATTTAGGACCGACCTGAAGTTAGTAAGAATACAGCATAACATGAGGAGAGTTGAGGAGAAAAAAAGGCAACCCCCAGACTATGCTCCAATAGGGAGTACAGTTTGGGGACAGTAAAACACCTCAGCACATTTGCACATAATCAGTACACAACATGAACACACAAGACTTGCAACAGGGGAGGGGAGAAGGGGTTGGAGGTAACCCAGCACAGGCAAGCAGCCATCCGGTCCTGCAGCCATTTCGGCGCTGGTCACAGACCCGCCTGTCAGACTGGTGGTAAAAAGCGTCGAAGGCGTGGGATGGGGGCTGGGGGTTGGTGATTGAAAGGAGATGTTGTATTGTATAACACTTTTGCTGCTATTGAGGTGTGATACGGGTAAGGTTTGGGACAGGTGTGGTGGATTGGGTAGGTTTAAGGGTGAGTAAAGGTGTAAGGGAAGTGACAACTGTGTAGTTACAAATGTAATTACATAAATTAATTACAGCTGTAATTACATGCAGGAATTTTTAAAATATAAGTACAATGTAAAAACATGTAGGTACACACTAAGTCCATTGTATCAAATTATTAATTTCAATGTAAGTACATAGTACTTAAAGCCACCTAATATAAAGTGGGACCCTTTATTTTAAGGTGTCATTGTTACAGTGTAATTATATATTTAAGTACTGAGTAATATTAAGCAAATACATGTACTTACTATAGGCTTAGAGTAGGATTAGGGTTTGGTTAATGCTTAGTTGCATGTAATTATGCATAATTTACTGTTATTACTATGGTAAGTTTATGTAACATGTAATAAGGACACTGTTAAATAAAGTGTTATCGAATATTCTTGCAATTTTTATGATGTGGAAACTAACTCGCTCAAGCAGTTTGTAGAAGCGGGTCTGAACCTTAGACTGAACCTGTTAATGGTGCCGTGGATTAAGTGTCTGATTGTGAAGTTCCTGCTGATCCGAGCTGTAGATCCTGAACTGAGAGACTGAATAGTGTCATTGTTCTCTACAGGTTGATGGAGTGTGGTGTTACAGGTGAAGGTTGTGCTGATCTGACTTCAGCTCTGAGATCAAACCCCTCACACCTGAGAGAACTGGATCTGACTGGAAATAAAGTAGGACATTTTGGAGTCAAGCTGCTCTCTGATCTACTGCAGGATCCTCACTGTAAACTGGAGATACTGGGGTAAGATTGTATAAAATGTCCCAACATAGTCCTCTATTTTAATGGTAAATAATGATTGCCATACAAAAAAAAAATTCTACTGTGAAATTATTAATGGGACTGTTGCTTTTATTTTCATTAGATTCTTTCCAATGTGTCTGACATCATTTTATAATATTAATGATAGATTAAACATGACTGGATGATGTAAAGATGTGACAACCGTGTTCATATACAGATATGTTGATGATTTTGGGTACTTGCCAAAAATAATAATATTCGGTTACACTTTATTTTAAGGTGTCATTGTTACAGTGTAATTATATATTTAAGTACTGAGTAATATTAAGCAACTACATGTACTTACTATAGGGTTAGAGTAGGATTAGGGTTTGGTTAATGGTTAGTTGCATGTAATTATGCATCATTTACTGTTATTACTATGGTAAGTTTATGTAACATATGTAATAAGCACACTGTTAAATAAAGTGTTATCGAATATTCTTGCAATTTTTATGATATGGAAACTAACCCGCTCAAGCAGTTTGTAGAAGCGGGTCTGAACCTTAGACTGGACCTGTTAATGGTGCCGTAGATTAAGTGTCTGATTGTGAAGTTCCTGCTGATCTGAGCTGTAGATCCTGAACTGAGAGACTGAAGAGTGCCATTGTTCTCTACAGGTTGAGTGATTGTGGTGTTACAGATAAAGGTTGTGCTGCTCTGACTTCAGCTCTGAGATCAAACCCCTCACACCTGAGAGAACTGGATCTGTCTGAGAATAAAGTAGGATATTCTGGAGTCAAGCAGCTCTATGATCTACTGAAGGATCCTCACTGTAAACTGGAGATACTGTGGTAAGATTGTATAAAATGTCCCAACATAGTCCTCTATTTTAATGGTAAATAATGATTGACATAAAAAAAAAATCACTATGAAATTACTAATGGGAATGTTGCTTTTATTTTCATTAGATTCTTTCCAATGTGTCTGACATCATTTTACAATATTAATGACAGATTAAACATGACTGGATGATGTAAAGATGTGACAACCGTGTTCATATACAGATATGTTGATGATTTTGGGGTATTTGCATAAAAAAAATAATATTCGGTTACACTTTATTGAAAGGTGTCGTTGTTACAGTGTAATTATATATTTAAGTACTGAGTAATATTAAGCAACTACATGTACTTACTATAGGGTAAGAGTAGGATTAGGGTTTGGTTAATGGTTAGTTGCATGTAATTATGCATAAATTACTGTTATTACTATGGTAAGTTTATGTAACATGTAATAAGCACACTGTTAAATAAAGTGTTATTGAATATTCTTGCAATTTTTATGATGTGGAAACTAACCCGCTCAAGCAGTTTGTAGAAGCGGGTCTGAACCTTAGACTGGACCTGTTAATGGTGCCGTGGATTAAGTGTCTGATTGTGAAGTTCCTGCTGATCTGAGCTGTAGATCCTGAACTGAGAGACTGAAGAGTGCCATTGTTCACTACAGGTTGATGGAGTGTGGTGTTACAGATGAAGGTTGTGCTGCTCTGACTTCAGCTCTGAGATCAAACCCCTCACACCTGAGACAACTGGATCTGACTGGAAATAAAGTAGTAGATTTTGGAGTCAAGCTGCTCTCTGATCTACTGCAGGATCCTCACTGTAAACTGGAAAAACTGTGGTAAGATTGTATAAAATGTCCCAACATAGTCCTCTATTTTAATGGTAAATAATGATTGCCATAAAAAAAAAATTCTACTGTGAAATTATTAATGGGACTGTTGCTTTTATTTTCATTAGATTCTTTCCAATGTGTCTGACATCATTTTATAATATTAATGATAGATTAAACATGACTGGATGATGTAAAGATGTGACAACCGTGTTCATATACAGATATGTTGATGATTTTGGGTACTTGCCAAAAATAATAATATTCGGTTACACTTTATTTTAAGGTGTCATTGTTACAGTGTAATTATATATTTAAGTACTGAGTAATATTAAGCAACTACATGTACTTACTATAGGGTTAGAGTAGGATTAGGGTTTAGTTAATGGTTAGTTGCATGTAATTATGCATAATTTACTGTTATTACTATGGTAAGTTTATGTAACATATGTAATAAGCACACTGTTAAATAAAGTGTAATCGAATATTCTTGCAATTTTTATGATATGGAAACTAACTCGCTCAAGCAGTTTGTAGAAGCGGGTCTGAACCTTAGACTGGACCTGATAATGGTGCCATGGATTAAGTGTCTGTGAAGTTCCTGCTGATCTGAACTGTAGATCCTGAACTGAGAGACTGAAGAGTGTCATTGTTCTCTACAGGTTGAGGTATTGTGGTGTTACAGATGAAGGTTGTGCTGCTCTGACTTCAGCTCTGAGATCAAACCCCTCACACCTGAGAGAACTGGATCTGTCATGGAATAAAGTAGGAAATTCTGGAGTCAATCAGCTCTCTGATCTACTGAAGGATCCTCACTGTAAACTGGAGATACTGTGGTAAGATTGTATAAAATTTCCCAACATAGTCCTCTATTTTAAAGGTAAATAAAGATTGACATACAAAAAATAAATAAAAATCAACTATGAAATTACTAATGGGAATGTTGCTTTTATTTTCATTATATTCTTTCCGATATGTCTGACATCATTTTATAATATTAATGATAGATTAAACATGACAGGATGATGTAAAGATGTGACAACCGTGTTCATATACAGATATGTTGATGATTTTGGGTACTTGCCAAAAATAATAATATTCGGTTACACTTTATTTTAAGGTGTCATTGTTACAGTGTAATTATAGTAATATTAAGCAACTACATGTACTTACTATAGGGTTAGAGTAGGATTAGGATTTGGTTGAGGGTTAGTTGCATGTAATTATGCATAATTTACTGTTATTACTATGGTAAGTTTATGTAACACATGTAATAAGGACACTGTTAAATAAAGTGTTATTGAATATTCTTGCATTTTTTATGATATGGAAACTAACTCGCTCAAGCAGTTTGTAGAAGCGGGTCTGAACCTTAGACTGGACCTGTTAATGGTGCCGTGGATTAAGTGTCTGATTGTGAAGTTCCTGCTTATCTGAGCTGTAGATCCTGAACTGAGAGACTGAAGAGTGCCATTGTTCTCTACAGGTTGATGAAGTGTGGTGTTACAGATAAAGGTTGTGCTGCTCTGACTTCAGCTCTGAGATCAAACCCCTCACACCTGAGAGAACTGGATCTGTCTGAGAATAAAGTAGGAGATTCTGGAGTCAAGCTGCTCTCTGATCTACTGCAGGATCCTCACTGTAAACTGGAGAAACTCTGGTAAGATTTTATAAAAGTCTCAACGTCATCTGTTTTTCTCCTGTGGTGAATAATGAATGATATACAAAAATAAAATATAGAAAAAAATGTAACATCAAATAACTGAAAAGTATGTTTAATCTTCCGTGGATTATTTCCAAAGCTTCTGAGGTACTTTTACTTTTGATAGTTTTTACAAGTCAAAAACATGATTGGATGATTTGAAGAGGTAAGAACTGCTGTCATATACAAATCTGTTGAGGAGAAAGGATAAATTCATATTATATATCATATCATTTATATCAGTGTTTCCTGAACTGAGAGACTGAAGAGTGCCATTGTTCTCTACAGGTTGATGAAGTGTGGTGTTACAGATAAAGGTTGTGCTGCTCTGACTTCAGCTCTGAGATCAAACCCCTCACACCTGAGAGAACTGGATCTGTCAAGGAATAAAGTAGGAGATTCAGGAGTCAAGCTGCTCTCTGGTGGACTGAAGGACTGTCACTGTAAACTGGAAAAACTGTGGTAAAATTTGATAAAAGTCTCAATGTCGTCTGTTTTTCTCCTGTGGTGAATAATGAATGATATACAAAAATAAAATATAGAAAAAAGTTTAACATCAAGTAACTGAAAAGTATGTTTAATTTTCCGTGGATTATTTCCAAAGTTTCTGAGGTAATTTTACTTTTGATAGTTTTTACAAGTCAAAAACATGATTGGATGATTTGAAGAGGTGACAACTGCTGTCATATTCAAATCTGTTGAGGAGAAAGGATTAATGCATACATATCTTACCATTTATATAAGTGTTTCCTGAACTGAGAGACTGAAGACTGTCATTGTTCTCTACAGGTTGAGTAAGTGTGGTGTTACAGATGAAGGTTGTGCTGATCTGACTTCAGCTCTGAGATCAAACCCCTCACACCTGAGAGAACTGAATCTGACTGGAAATAATCTAAGAGACTCAGATGTGAAGCTGCTCTCAGATTTGAAGAAGGATCCACACTATAAACTGGAGAGATTTTGGTGAGTAGTGATGATTAAAACTGTTCATATTTTAATATAAAGTTAATTTTGTTTCTTCTTAATTTACTTTTCTTATGATGGTGAATTACACACTATAAACATGTTTAATAAGAGTTTGATTCATTTATTTAAATAATAGTTTGTAGCAACAATTAAATATCTTCAAGTGTCTTTTTATTTCAAACAATTCAATATTTTTTATCCCTAAATTATGTATTTTAAGAGAATTGTCAATTGCAATAGAAGATAATGGTTAAAATTTATCACTAGTTTCTTTATCATAAATGAAACTGAGCCAGTGACACAGAAAGAGGACAGTCATACAGGATTATAGATAAGGGTCAAGGGTCATCATTCATGGTGATTTAGATGCAAAATCAAAATCTGAATGTTTAAAAACAGCTTTAACAATCATGTATCACAGTTATATTATAATTTCTCACTTAATAGTCTAAGTAGTTTCTTTTAGTTGTTCTAAAGTGGATAATGCAATAATGTCGCACACAATTACTGTCTGTGTTTTAGTTATACAGGTCTTAGATGTTAGTCTGGCCTTCTCTGGATCAGCTGATGGAGAATAAAGAGCCTCTACAGACACAATCACATTCAACAGAATCAACAGAGCCACAGTGATCATCACACACATGTGTTTGTGTAACTTTACAGAGCGGCTGTATAGATAAATGAACTAAAGGAATAACTTTTTTACAACAGAAATGAATCAACACTGAACTTAAGATGGACCATGACACTATATACTTCTAGATCTGCTGTACAGCCGAAACAAACTTTGCTTTTCTCAACTTTTTGCTCATAATGTGTCTGTTTTTATTAAACTTACACACATTCAAGTGTTGGTAAAAAAAAAAGAAAAGCATTAAGCTAGAATAAAAGTTTTCTTTTATGTTGTTTAAAAGTAGAGGTCTGTTCTTTATTTTGATACGTTGCATATTCAGATATTCATACAACAAAATGAACGTTTTGTGAGAATTATGGCGGTGGTTGGCAACTTTTTGAAAAACGCTGTCAGGGAAAGAGTTAATCTTTCAGTCGTGACATTCAACTGATTCAAATCAAATCTGCTGAAGTTTCAGTGTGTGTGAGGAACAGCTGTGTGTGTAAGAACATGTCAGTGTGTGTATGAGGAACAGATGTGTGTGTAAGAACATGTCAGTGTCTTTGAAGTCTAAAATTTCATCTTTTAATATAATTTTATTATTTAATATTATGTATCTGTATTATTACTCTTTATTAATGTTCATAATCAGTTGAGAAACACGGAAACGCATAGACCTGGCATGAATAAAACATCTTCTCAGAGTTATCGCTGTGACTATACAAATCACAACATGTAAATAGGAAAATGTTGGCGTTATTTTGTCATTTATTGGTAGCAGTATGCTAGCTGGAGCCATTTACCTCCAGTCTTTGTGCTAAGCTAGGCTAGCGGTGGGTGCGTCAGACAGAGTTACAGCACGCACGGAGATGAGAAGGGTGTGTGTGGACTCATCTAACTCTGGGGGATACGGGGAATAAGATAAAGTCCCCATAAGTCAGCGTGTTCCTTTAAGCCCAATTTATACTTCTGCGTAAAACTCATGCTGTAGCCGTGCCGTAGGCTGTGTATAGCACACACACACTTTCTCTAACACTCTCTCTCTCTCACACACACACACACACACACACACACACTTTCTAACACTCTCTCTCTCACACACACACACTCACACTTTCTCAAACACATACGCTCTATCTCTCTCTCACACACACACTTTCTCAAACACTGTTACACACACACACTCTCTCTCACACACTTTCTCAAACACTTTCTCTGTTACAGACACACACTCTCTCTCACACACTCTTCTCCCTCTCACATACTCTCAAAACACTCTCTGTTACACACATTCCCTCTCTCTCTCTCTCTCACACACACACACACACACACTCAAGACTCTCATATGAAGTATTCTCTCTCTCATCATTATGACACAAAACTCAGAGTTTCCGGAAGCAGTGGAAGTTGCTTGATTGAGTTTTATTGAAACCGAACAAACAAAAAATAAAAGTTATAAATACAAACATCAGACCAGCGGCCGTGGCTCTTAAGGTCAGCCAGACCTAAACCCTCACCAGCAAATCCCAAATGGAAAAAAACATCTGAAGTTATAATATCAGTATATCAGTTTTTAAAAAACACAATTCAACTACTTCTAGAAATGCTAAACAGACATTAAACAGCAAATCCTGCTACAAAACTCTTTCCTTCTGTGGATTCTTTTCTCCACTTCTGCAAAAACAACGGGGGGAAAATAACCGAAACGCTGAAACGAAGCTCTAGTCTACAGCCGTTATGTACACGCGAGTCCCTAAGCCACTAGCACTGAGAGAGAGAGAGAGACGAGAACGGGGACAACACTTTCTGGAAGGCCATTTCATGATTCAAACGTCCTCGCACACGGAAGTATCAGTGTCTTCTTTAAAATGTTCATTGTGGAGTTTAAAACGAGGAAGATGTGGGAATAAAAGTGGTCAGTGAGGGCCACGCACAGGATCTACAGGGCTATTGGAGGATAGAAAAGTCAAACAAACACTGCTGACCAATCACCATCTTGATTCTCAGGAGGGGGCGGGAGTAGCGCTGGCTAAACTAGCGACTGCGCTACCGAGTCGACACTGAGATGTTAAATATGTGAGGCTTTGAGTGTAATCGTGAACGCCTCTGATTGGCTGTTGTGTTCACAAGCTCATCAGATGTGTCTGTGATTGGCTACAATGATCAGCGTTTCATAAACATGTAAATATACATCAGTGAGGCTCTTCAGCGAGCGCTAACACA
This sequence comes from Rutilus rutilus, assembly GCF_951802725.1. Taxonomy (NCBI): domain Eukaryota; kingdom Metazoa; phylum Chordata; class Actinopteri; order Cypriniformes; family Leuciscidae; genus Rutilus; species Rutilus rutilus. Next base: position 43,574,904 of record NC_140216.1, on the reverse strand, counting down.
CACACACACACACACACGCGAGCGAAGGAGTATTGTGAAAGCAGGAGCGCTTTAAAATTATAATAAATTATAATCAAATAAGGTCTTTTTTTTTCTTTACCTGTTTTTTTTTTGGTATAAATAAAATTAAAAATGTAAAATAAAAAAAAGTAAAACATAATTTGATTATAATTAGTTATACTTTCACAACACTCCAACGCTCACGTGTGTGTGTTAGCGCTCACTGAAGAGCCTCACTGATGTATATTTACATGTTTATGAAGCGCTGATCATTGTAGCCAATCACAGTCACATCTGATGAGCTCGTGAACACAGCAGCCAATCAGAGGCGTTCAGGATTCCACTCAAAGCCTCACATTTTTAACATCTCAGAGTCGATTAGGTAGCGCAGTCGCTAATTCAGCCAGCGCTAGGCGTGAGGGTTCCGCCTCTACTTCCACTGCTGGCCGTAGGAGTCCTGAGAGAACTCGAGCGTGTCGTTGCTGTAGCCGTAGCTGGAGGCGTAGTCGGAGCCCTGCTGCAAGGGCTGCTGGGCGATGGGTTGCGAGCCCCAGTTCTGCTGGTTCGTCTGGCGCCGTTTCGAGTCCGGCTGGTTGAACACGTCGGCCTTGCGTTTCCCGCCCACGTTCCCGCCACGGTTTCCTCGTGCGCCTCTGGTGCCGCGACCCCTGGGCGGCTGGAAGGGCCCGCCACGCCCTCCGCGTCCACGCCCCGCCCCCATCGGGGCCCCGCCCCTCGGAGCATATCCTCCCCTGCCGCGGGTGGGCGGAGCTGCGCGGGCTCTGGGAGGGGGCGGAGCTCCACGGCTGCCGCGACTGCCCCGTCCCCTCATGGTGTAGCCGTCGTCGTAACCGTAGTAGGGGTCGTCGTAGCCGCCCCGGTAGTCGTGGTAATCGTAACCGTAGTAGTCGTCGTAGTACTCCTCGTAGCCGTAGTAATCAGGCGGGTAAGAGTATCCGCCGCGCGCACCACGTCCGCGCCCACGCCCTGGAGGCGGCATGCGGGGGGGAGGGTAGTAGTAGTAGTCGTCATACCTGGAAACACACACACCGTTGAGACAAAACAGACAGCTGAATATTCTGAAGACAAATGTCTACCCGTACACCTCACTAAACCTCCCTTTAGGGACGTCCTCGTTTGTAAAAACAGAATAAAAATAGTTTAGGTCACACTTTACAATAAGGTCAACAGGAAACAGACGCAGCTGAATATTCAAGACAAAATTATACCCATAGACTAAATAAATGTGTGTAGTGTGTGTGACGTCACTCGAAGTGTTTCTGAAGAGCGTTTTTGAAGTCCAAAGTGGGCGGAGCCGGCCGTCGCCATCTTGGCTGCGCGTCACTCGCGGATAAACAACAACGTGCAGCGAGGCGGATTAGCTGAGGTGATATGACGCTAACAGACAGCAGACAAACGGCTAGAAGTGACATCAGCGGAAATCCACCTGTCACTCAAGTGGCCACGCCCTTAATTATGCAGAACTTTAATGCTTAATGTAATTTAAACGGATGGGTCGTCATGAAGAGCAAAATTAGCTTTATAGACCAAAACCACTTTTTGCATAAGCAGAAGTGAAGTACGGGTGTGTGCGTGTGTCAAAGAGAGTGTGTGTGTGTGTGTGTGTGTGTGTGAGAGAGAGAGTCTCACCCGGTGTTTCTGCTGGTCTGTTGGGCAGAAGTGTGTGTGTGTGTGTGTGTGTGTGTGTGTGTGTGTGTGTGTGTGTGTGTGTGTGTGTGTGTGTGTGTGTGTGTGTGTGTGAGAGAGAGTCTCACCCGGTGTTTCTGCTGGTCTGTTGGGTAGAAGTGTGTGTGTGTGTGTGTGTGTGTGTGTGTGTGTGTGTGTGAGAGAGAGTGAGAGAGAGTCTCACCCGGTGTTTCTGCTGGTCTGTTGGGCAGAAGTGTGTGTGTGTGTGTGTGTGTGTGTGTGTGTGTGTGTGTGTGTGTGAGAGAGAGAGTGAGAGAGAGTCTCACCCGGTGTTTCTGCTGGTCTGTTGGGTAGAAGTGTGTGTGTGTGTGTGTGTGTGTGTGTGTGTGTGTGTGTGTGTGTGTGTGTGTGTGTGAGAGAGCGAGAGAGAGTCTCACCCGGTGTTTCTGCTGGTCTATTGGGCAGAAGTGTGTGTGTGTGTGTGTGTGTGTGTGTGTGTGTGTGTGTGTGTGTGTGTGTGTGTGTGTGTGTGTGTGTGTGTGTGTGTGTGTGTGTGTGAGAGAGAGTCTCACCCGGTGTTTCTGCTGGTCTGTCGGGCAGCTTGTCTCTCTTTCCTCTTCTTATCTGGAGGCTTGGCCAACACGATCTCGATCTCCTCACCGCCCAGCTCTTTACCGTTCATCTCCTGCATCGCCTGCACACACACACACACACACACACACACACACACACACACACACACACACACACACACGAGAGACGCTCAGACAGGAGCACCAGTGCAGAATAACACATTTGCTGAATGGACTAGTTCTCTGATGTAACTGACAGAAGCAGTGGCTGATGAATATCTGACGAATGTTTATTACGAGCTGATGACACACAGATCTACTAACACTGACATCATCACATCTCATAACTCAAGCCTCAAGTTTAATTTAATTTGTTAGCATTTGCTCTTTGTATATTTATATACAATCGTCAACATTTGAAGTGGATCCAAACTTTTCATCAAAGTTATACATGAATTCTGAACTTCACCCGTTCTTGTCTCAGGACATCTGTGATGAACTCTCTGATCCACTTCAAACGCTGACGACTGGATATTCCCACTTAAGTTGGCTAGTTAGATTTATTGTAGCCGTGTTTAACACTAACTCCTTTTGGATATTCGAAGAGGTTTGATAAAAGTAAAATAAAGCCCATTCTATAAAAAATTTAACCTCAAGCTAAAATTAACCTAATTTTCTTAACTTGTACACAAAAGATAGAAATGCAAAAACTTCACATGATCAGTAATATCACGACATTCTCTTGCACACCTAAACACACTGAGCCATGGCGACCGGCGGCGCTGCTAATGCGCTGCTAATGCGGCGGCTCTGAATCCACTTGTTGACAAGAAAGGAGGAAAGAGCCACAAATGGAAATATTTTGATTAGGCTAATGTCACGTTGCCATAAGGGGCCGTTCACGTTCACATGCAAATATTTCGAATGTGGGCGTGCGGCAAACGTGCTCATAATAGAAGCGACGCGGCGCGCTCGTTTTCTGGCGCGCCTCTGTTCATGGTTGCATAGCAACGACAGACGCCACGGGAGAGCGAGCAAGCGTTTGTGGAAAGGAGAAAGCGGTACGAACTTTTCTCCGTTGAAGTCTATGGGGTCGCTGTGTCCATTTTTTTTATTGTCTATGGAAAATATGCCGTCCCGCCCCTCCGTGTCATCTAAGTGCTAAAGTGTGTTACAGCAAAAGAGATCAGTAGTGCAGGCGAGGGAGGAAAGAGTTGCATTTCTCCACTATCAATTTCTACCTTACAGCTGAAAATTAACACAAAAGAAAAACACGAATAATCCTGTCCTAACCCTGTTTGTGGCCAGCTCAAGGTACGTGCTGCAATAATCAGGCCTCAAAATGTCCATTTCTATTCACAAAACTTGCCAGAAGTCATGGTTTAAGGGGTTATAAAACAAAGCCTTCTGGGGGTGCATGCCCCCCGACCCCCGCGAGCGGCTTGGTAACAACCTCCGGCACGTAACGGCACCGCTGCTGGGAAAATGTATTGGGGAAACACTGAAATTATAATTAATTTGTTTGGGACAAATCTCAAATTTATGATAAATATATATATTTTTGAAAAAAATTCTCTCCTTTATTTATGATTTAGAATTAAGAATTTAGACCATCTATAACCCTGTTACTTGAGTTAATTTATTTATTTTGGTTTGTTTACTTAATACAATAAGTACAATAGAACGGCTGGTATTATAGTTTTTTGTTTGTTTGTGGAAACAGTGTTTAATTGTATAATTTAGTTAATTCTGTGTTTGTGGTGTTGATGTGTGCTGTGTTTAAAGCATTAACGTGACTGTATCGGTCACCAGTGTCAAAGACAGGATGGCTATGACCAGCAGAATGGGCAATAGGCCATGACTGGAAGAGTGAGTGCACTGGAAGAGTGAGTGCACTGGAAGAGTGAGAGCACTGGAAGAGTGAGTGCACTGGAAGAGTGAGTGCACTGGAAGAGTGAGTGCACTGGAAGAGTGAGTGCACTGGAAGTGTGAGTGCACTGGAAGAGTGAGTGCACTGGAAGAGTGAGTGCACTGGAAGAGTGAGTGCACTGGAAGAGTGAGTGCACTGGAAGAGTGAGTGCACTGGAAGAGTGAGTGCACTGGAAGAGTGAGTGCACTGGAAGAGTGAGTGCACTGGAAGAGTGAGTGCACTGGAAGTGTGAGTGCACTGGAAGAGTGAGTGCACTGGAAGAGTGAGTGCACTGGAAGAGTGAGTGCACTGGAAGAGTGAGTGCACTGGAAGAGTGAGAGCACTGGAAGAGTGAGTGCACTGGAAGAGTGAGTGCACTGGAAGTGTGAGTGCACTGGAAGAGTGAGTGCACTGGAAGTGTGAGTGCACTGGAAGAGTGAGTGCACTGGAAGAGTGAGTGCACTGGAAGAGTGAGTGCACTGGAAGAGTGAGTGCACTGGAAGAGTGAGTGCACTGGAAGTGTGAGTGCACTGGAAGAGTGAGTGCACTGGAAGAGTGAGTGCACTGGAAGAGTGAGTGCACTGGAAGAGTGAGTGCACTGGAAGAGTGAGTGCACTGGAAGTGTGAGTGCACTGGAAGAGTGAGTGCACTGGAAGAGTGAGTGCACTGGAAGAGTGAGTGCACTGGAAGTGTGAGTGCACTGGAAGAGTGAGTGCACTGGAAGAGTGAGTGCACTGGAAGAGTGAGTGCACTGGAAGAGTGAGTGCACTGGAAGAGTGAGTGCACTGGAAGTGTGAGTGCACTGGAAGTGTGAGTGCACTGGAAGAGTGAGTGCACTGGAAGTGTGAGTGCACTGGAAGAGTGAGTGCACTGGAAGTGTGAGTGCACTGGAAGAGTGAGTGCACTGGAAGTGTGAGTGCACTGGAAGAGTGAGTGCACTGGAAGAGTGAGTGCACTGGAAGAGTGAGTGCACTGGAAGAGTGAGTGCACTGGAAGTGTGAGTGCACTGGAAGAGTGAGTGCACTGGAAGTGTGAGTGCACTGGAAGAGTGAGTGCACTGGAAGTGTGAGTGCACTGGAAGAGTGAGTGCACTGGAAGAGTGAGTGCACTGGAAGAGTGAGTGCACTGGAAGTGTGAGTGCACTGGAAGAGTGAGTGCACTGGAAGAGTGAGTGCACTGGAAGTGTGAGTGCACTGGAAGAGTGAGTGCACTGCTTGGCGATTTCGAACGTTCCGAAACCAGGAAATGAGATAAAGGCCTATAAAGCTCAACTCAACTCAGCTCAACCTAACCTAACCTCAACTCTTAATAGCCATTGTAGAAATAATGAAATTTATTGGGCATGATTGGGCATGTTTGGTCACAGGGCTGCATGTTCAATGGAAGATTAAAGCTCATATAATACTCAGTATGACCATCACACACTTCCACTTGATGAATGCCAGTACAGGTGCAGTACAGGTGTAGTACAGGTGCAGTGTGGGTCGTACCTGGACGGCAGCGTCGCGCTCCTCGAAGTGGACGAAGGCGTAGTCCTTCAGCTTCTTCACGCGCTCCAGCTTCCCGAACTGAGAGAAGGTTTTCTCCAGCAGCTCCTCGGTCACCGGCGTGGCCAGCTTACGCACAAACAGCACCTTCACCTGATGGACAGATCATCGTTAAACACCTTCACCTGATGGACAGATCACCGTTACACTTACGATGATTGGGTATTGGGTTGGGTATCGTTTGGGTTTTTTCGATACCGGTACAAAATCGATACTTTTAAACCGGTACCGGTGCCTGAACTGAAACTTTAAAAAAAAAGAGAGCACCTCAAACCGATGGTGAATGACATTAAAGAACTTTTTTTTATTGAAAAGAATACAATAAAAAATTCTTAGAGTTGAATATACATTTTTTTGAGTAAATATATAAATATAAGTAGTCTAAATACAAAACACAAATAATTTACATAAATTCACAGCCACCTAACCCAGATACAGTAATCTAACACTAAACACTACAGTACTAACAACAGTAAAGTCTGTATTCTTGGTGCTACAAACCAGCTTTAAAGTTCAGCAGTTCTTCTCACATGTTCTGCCTTCTCTGGTCTAATCCCGCAGCTCTCCTGACTCACTGCATGTCCTGCACACGGCGAGCGCTATTCTAGAGCGCATCCCCTTAAATGCCGTGACACGAAACCCCTCGTGGAAGAAGAACACCGTCATGTTCATAACTGTGGCAATGAGCTCATCAGATCAGCTGAAGGCTGGACCTCAGAAGTACGTGAGGGTCGCGGCTCTGTTCTTGCTGTAAACTTGCACAACGCTCTCGAATGAATAATTTATTAGATGTACGCCGGTCTGTTATTGTATGGACATTTTCACACTAAACATGACGCAAAACAAATGACGAACTGTGATGGGTTGCGTTACATGTCAGTCAGTCCTTGGCCGATGTTTTTATTCTTAAACACATGTAAGTGAATGTGTTTTGTCATTTAAGAAACCTTTATAATGATCATGATTCATGTTAGTTGATCTATAACACTCAATTTTATTTTCATGAAGAGGTTTCATAGAAATTAATTTCTAATAACTTTACATAATTTTGAAGCTATTTAAAACTCTTTTTTTTTTTCATTATGACAATAATTAATTCTACATTTACAATAAACTGCCAGGTGTCAGCTTTCAAATGAGATCATACTTGTGCTTTTAGTGCAAAGGGTTCATGAACTGTATCTGTTTCAGTTTGGGTATGTCATTTCTGGGGATTGTTCAGAAGTGGGGTTGCAGCTGAACAGGCTAACTCAGGGGTCGGACCCCCGGGCTAACTCAACGAAACGCACCCTATGTGAGATTAATGACATTTATATTACATAAACTTAATATTACGACTGATATCCGCACAAAATGACGTGAATGCACAAGCGAACTTGCCTGTGCTGGTCAGAGCGTGTAACCCCTGTTCTGGACGCGCTATTCCCACGTCAACAGCTGAAACACGGCACGCCCAGATAACGCTTTATTACAGTAGTGTTCTCATTATAATGGCATGTATATGACAGTCCCAGTTATAGTTATTAATGTGCATTGCTGTTTGAGCTGCGCACGCTAAAGTTGATCACCGGTACAATGAAGCGCTTTACTGCATCGTTCATTAACTCAACCAAACGCATCCTATATTAGATTAATCAGATATACACACACAAAACAAACATGTTACAACTTACAATGACACAAAACGCTGCGAGTGCTCAAGCGCACATGACTGCTCTTTCCGCCACAACACGCTTGTTGCACTGAAACACTGGCGAACAATTCTTTTACAGGCGTGTTCTCATTATAATGTCATGAAGCCTGTGTGACACATTTGTGCAGCACGTGTTGCACTGTATCTTCCTTTTCAAAGTGATTAACATCAAAAATGATCATTTATCGTGCATCCCTACTATAAATGTTGTTTTGCAAGTACTTATGTGTATTTAAATGTCTGAAACCTAAAATAAAGCTTGTGTTAGTCTCAGCTTTGCAATCCTGTCAGTTTCATCAGTAGATTCAGTCAGTAAATGTGTGTGACAGATGAACCGATCTCTTCCTCTTTACTACTAGTTACAGCAGCAAATGAACATGATGAACATCAGAAGGAAAGATGAAAGATTCAGAACAACTTCCTGAAATCAATCATGTCTGTAATCCATCAATCAGTGTTTCAGCCGTCAATAAAACAGCAATAACGCCACATGTAAAGCCATTCACTGATCAGAAACTCGATATTCATTATCTATTTACTCAACCTGTTCTTCATATTCCATGTTTGAATAAATCCATCATGAAAACACGTTTACGACAGCCACTGTTTAAAAGGTATATTTAGAAAATGAGTAGAAGCACAATTATGTTCTAAAACATTATTATTATAAAAACTGCCTTATGTGCAATTAATTGTTAATGTACAGTTAAGAGAGACTGTCTTCAAATTGGCACGTGCTGAACCTGATGTGTAAATGACCGGATCGGATAGGCTGGAGCTGAACCGTCAGCATGGGAACGGAGATCGAACCGTCTCAACTCACTGAGAGCTCATCTACTGAGACATCAGGCTCTGATTATGAACACAAGGTGTTTAGATTTATATTGAGACATATTTTTTGAAAATATACTTTGATATTGTGCATTTTTCATAACAATAAATGTAAAATTCTGTAACTTTAAGTTCACTTTTTAAACTTGTTCCACTTCTCCACTGCACCCCCTGCACATAAACTCTCCAGCTAGGGATACAACTGCTCTTCACACAGTGGCACGTTATCTGAAACACAGATGCTGCTTACGAGTGTTTGTTTCTGATTAGTTCTTTAACTGAGATTCATTCACAGAATTTCGTTGTACTAAATGTATAATGACAATTTAAAAAAAGTTCAAGTTGAAGTAAATATGATGTAGTACAAAGCCATCAGCAGCAGTGTAGTGTGTGTGTCTGACCTTGGCCATGACCTCGGGGTCGGGCTCTGCGACGGGGTCGGCCCACTCCACGGTCACCGGGTTCCCCCACACCTTCACCTTCCCACTCATGAGCCGGCGCCGGGCCTGGGCCGCAGACTTGTGGTCCTCGTACTCCAGAAAACAGAAGCCGCGGTTCTTCTTCTTATCGTCCGGCTGCGTGTAGAGGATCACCTCCTGCAGGCCCTCTGCGCACACACACACACACACACATTACATCACAGTACATGTGTTCAGTTAGCAGACGCTCTTATCT
>NC_140216.1:43558530-43561030 GCF_951802725.1 Rutilus rutilus | reverse complement strand
TTCTCCCGCTGCCGGTACGTCTTCATCACGCCACACAGGAACGCACTCTTGTTCTGCAGGCAGTGTGAGGGAAGGGAAGGTTAAAGGGATAGTTCACCCAAACATTAGCGCATGATTTACTCTCCCTCAACTCATTCTAGGTGTGTGTGACACTCTTCTTTCAGACGAATATATTCAGACGAATATAATATATTTAATACATTAAAAATGTCCTGGCTCTTCCGAGCTTTATAATGGGGGTCAGTTTGTATATATTTTTTTGGAAGTCCATCAAAGTGCATCTATATATGGACAAATACACTTATGATGAATGGGTGCACTTTTATCATGGATAGACGCACTTTTATGGAAATATATACCCACTGACCCCCATTATAAAGCTCGGAAGAGCCAGGACATTTTTAATATAACTGATTATATTTGTCTGAAAGAAGAGTGTCAGATACACCTAGGATTACATTTTTGGGTGAACTATCCCTTTAAGCAGCTGAAACAGGTGTGTGAGAGCAGAGATCGAGTGTTTGTTTACCTGCACAGGTGTGTGTGTGTGTGTGTGTGTGTGTGTTCGAGTGTTAGTTCACCTGCACGTGTGAGAGGTCCGACTCCTTGAACTGCTGCAGGACCGACAGAGCTCCCTCCTCATTAAACTCCCTCAGGGCATCCAGCGCTCGCTCGTCCAGATCTGCGTACGCCACCAGCCCTGCACACACACACACACACACCGCATCAGACGCGCTCGAACTCATCTCACACACACCACCAGACCTAAACACACACACACACACACACACACCATCAGACACGCTCGAACCCATCACACACACACACACCATCAGACACGCTCGAACTCATCACACACACACCACCAGACCTAAACACACACACACACACCATCAGACACGCTCGAACCCATCACACACACACACCATCAGACACGCTCGAACCCATCACACACACACACCATCAGACACGCTCTAACCCATCACACACACACCACCAGACCTAAACACACACACACACACACACACACACACCATCAGACACGCTCGGACCCATCACACACACACACACACCATCAGACACGCTACCAGACCTAAACACACACACCATCAGACACGCTTGAACCCATCACACACACACGCCACCAGACCTAAACACACACACCATCAGACACGCTCGAACCCATCACACACACACACACACCATCAGACACGCTACCAGACCTAAACACACACACCATCAGACACGCTTGAACCCATCACACACACACGCCACCAGACCTAAACACACACACCATCAGACACGCTTGAACCCATCACACACACGCCACCAGACCTAAACACAAACACCATCAGACACGCTTGAACCCATCACACACACACACACACACGCCACCAGACCTAAACACACACACCATCAGACACGCTTGAACCCATCACACACACGCCACCAGACCTAAACACAAACACCATCAGACACGCTTGAACCCATCACACACACACGCCACCAGACCTAAACACACACACCATCAGACACGCTTGAACCCATCACACACACACGCCACCAGACCTAAACACACACACCATCAGACACGCTTGAACCCATCACACACACACGCCACCAGACCTAAACACAAACACCATCAGACACGCTTGAACCCATCACACACACGCCACCAGACCTAAACACACACACCATCAGACACGCTTGAACCCATCACACACACACGCCACCAGACCTAAACACACACACCATCAGACACGCTTGAACCCATCACACACACATGCCACCAGACCTAAACACACACCATCAGACACGCTTGAACCCATCACACACACGCCACCAGACCTAAACACACACACCATCAGACACGCTTGAACCCATCACACACACACACAACGCCACCAGACCTAAACACACACACCATCAGACACGCTTGAACCCATCACACACACACACACGCCACCAGACCTAAACACACACACACCAGACACGCTCGAACCCATCACACACACACGCCACCAGACCTAAACACACACACCAGACACGCTTGAACCCATCACACACACACACACACACACGCCACCAGACCTAAACACACACACCAGACACGCTTGAACCCATCACACACACACACACGGCACCAGACCTAAACACACACACACCAGACACACTTGAACCCATCACACACACACACACGCCACCAGACCTAAACACACACACACCAGACACGCTTGAACCCATCACACACACACACACGCCACCAGACCTAAACACACACACACCAGACACACTTGAACCCATCACACACACGCCACCAGACCTAAACACACACACACCAGACACGCTTGAACCCATCACACACACACACACACACGCACACGCCACCAGACCTAAACACACACACCATCAGACACACTTGAACCCATCACACACACACACGCCACCAGACCTAAACACACACACCATCAGACACGCTTGAACCCATCACACACACGCC
>NC_140216.1:43528530-43551030 GCF_951802725.1 Rutilus rutilus | reverse complement strand
TTTACATGGGCACAAATGAGTGTCGCCAATACAGTGTGTCTCGTTTTAAATAAAATATTTGAAAGTTATAACAATGAAAGTTTAATTTAATGACTGAACCGATTTGCAAAGGTTCGTATGGATGTGTCTTTTATGAATGACAGATTTTTTTTTGTGTTCATCTGTGATTTTTCCTCTTTCTAAAAACATTACTGAGATGATTATCTACAATTCAATGTGGAAATCAATTAAATACAAAGAATAATAGATTAAAGCATTATATACTGTTCTATTCTATTCTATTATTGCTCTGTCTCTGTTCAGAACATTCTATGGCTGCATTACTCACTCATCTCGAATATGAATAACACAATATGAATTGTGTTGTCAAGGCGACGAGTTCCGGAAGCAGTTGACCTCGCGTCATCATCATCATCATCATCAAAGACTAGTGACATCACTGAACAAAAGAGTACAGCTCAAACTCTGATTCATTCATTCATTCATAAAAAATAAAATAAAAACTCTGATTCATTCAACTCATACATCAGATTAAGTTTTTAGAAGGCACCGTCTGTCCAGAGAGAGAGAGAGAGCCTGGCTGTGCCACAGGTTACTTCACATACTGGTTTGGACCAGTTAAAATAGTAAGCCAGAGTTGCAAAGTGGATGTTTTTGGGCCCTCAAGCCCGTGCAGAAGATGTGTGTGATTGTTCCCTTTCAAACAATTCATAACAAACCCTCTCTCTGTTGTGACAGTGATGATGTGGTCAGCAGGGGGCAGCATTTCCAAACAGATCCAGTACTGAGATGCACTAACCTCACTTCATGTTCAGCGGATGCAGTTCAGCAACTCAACAACTCAGTTAACTAGTCTCTCCTGTAAACTAGTCTCTCCTGTATACTAGAGTCCATCCTCTTAACTAGACTCTCCTGTATACTAGACTCTCCTTTTAACTAGACTCTCCTCTTAACTAGTCTCTCCTGTATACTAGTCTCTCCTCTTAACTAGACTCTCCTGTATACTAGTCTCTCCTCTTAACTAGTCTCTCCTCTTAACTAGTCTCTCCTGTATACTAGTCTCTCCTCTTAACTAGACTCTCCTCTTAACTAGTCTCTCCTCTTAACTAGTCTCTCCTCGTAACTAGACTCTCCTCTTAACTAGTCTCTCCTCTTAACTAGACTCTCCTCTTAACTAGTCTCTCCTGTATACTAGACTCTCCTCTTAACTAGTCTCTCCTGTATACTAGTCTCTCCTTTTAACTAGACTCTCCTCTTAACTAGTCTCTCCTGTATACTAGTCTCTCCTCTTAACTAGACTCTCCTCTTAACTAGTCTCTCCTCTTAACTAGTCTCTCCTCTTAACTAGACTCTCCTGTATACTAGACTCTCCTCTTAACTAGTCTCTCCTGTATACTAGTCTCTCCTCTTAACTAGTCTCTCCTGTATACTAGACTCTCCTCTTAACTAGACTCTCCTCTTAACTAGTCTCTCCTGTATACTAGACTCTCCTCTTAACTAGTCTCTCCTCTTAACTAGACTCTCCTCTTAACTAGTCTCTCCTGTATACTAGTCTCTCCTCTTAACTAGACTCTCCTCTTAACTAGTCTCTCCTGTATACTAGTCTCTCCTCTTAACTAGACTCTCCTCTTAACTAGTCTCTCCTCTTAACTAGTCTCTCCTCTTAACTAGACTCTCCTCTTAACTAGTCTCTCCTGTATACTAGTCTCTCCTCTTAACTAGACTCTCCTGTATACTAGTCTCTCCTCTTAACTAGTCTCTCCTCTTAACTAGTCTCTTCTGTATACTAGTCTCTCCTCTTAACTAGTCTCTCCTGTATACTAGACTCTCCTCTTAACTAGTCTCTCCTCTTAACTAGTCTCTCCTCTTAACTAGTCTCTCCTGTATACTAGACTCTCCTCTTAACTAGTCTCTCCTGTATACTAGTCTCTCCTTTTAACTAGACTCTCCTCTTAACTAGTCTCTCCTGTATACTAGTCTCTCCTCTTAACTAGACTCTCCTCTTAACTAGTCTCTCCTGTATACTAGTCTCTCCTCTTAACTAGTCTCTCCTGTATACTAGACTCTCCTCTTAACTAACTAGTCTCTCCTGTATACTAGTCTCTCCTCTTAACTAGTCTCTCCTGTATACTAGACTCTCCTCTTAACTAGTCTCTCCTGTATACTAGTCTCTCCTCTTAACTAGTCTCTCCTGTATACTAGACTCTCCTCTTAACTAGACTCTCCTCTTAACTAGTCTCTCCTGTATACTAGTCTCTCCTCTTAACTAGACTCTCCTGTATACTAGTCTCTCCTCTTAACTAGTCTCTCCTCTTAACTAGACTCTCCTCTTAACTAGTCTCTCCTGTATACTAGGCTCTCCTCTTAACTAGTCTCTCCTGTATACTAGTCTCTCCTCTTAACTAGTCTCTCCTGTATACTAGACTCTCCTCTTAACTAGACTCTCCTCTTAACTAGTCTCTCCTGTATACTAGTCTCTCCTCTTAACTAGACTCTCCTGTATACTAGTCTCTCCTCTTAACTAGACTCTCCTCTTAACTAGTCTATCCTCTTAACTAGTCTCTCCTCTTACAGTTGTGGTCAGAATGAATGGCACCTCTGGTAAATATGATCAAAGATGGCTGTAAAAATAAATCTGCATGGTTTATCTTTCATTCAAAACATTTGCAAAAATCCAACCTTTCATTGAAGATTGTTGAGCTTAATCAGGGCAATAATTATGTTCCAATTGAATAATTGAAGTTCCAATCAACGATGATCAATAATTGAAGTTCTGAATCTGTTGAGGACGTGTGTTTATATCGTCCTAATGCAAGATTTTCAGTGAACAAAGACTCTCAAAGAGCCACAGATGGAGAATCACAGAGATGAGTGAGTCTTGGGGTCAGAAAGCCTAAAAAATCACCACATGTTGTTCGGGAGGGTTTCAAGAAAAATCCTCCTCGTTCGAGGATCGTCTCTGATCTCCGAACTCATCAGGCATTATAGGAGAAAACTCATAACTGTTATCTGGAAAAAGGTTTTTAATAAAAGGGTGCCAATAATGATGTGTTTTGGAGAAAAGCATTTATTTCATAATGTGATTTCCCCACCACTTTCAATTCTTTTACTTCAATGAAAGATTAGATTTTTGCAATAAAAAAAAAAGAAAGATCCAAAGATAAAAAACAATGCAGATTTATTTTTACAGCCATCTTTGATCATATTGACCAACGAGGTTTAAGACTTCTGTCTATTCCCCAGTTCCTCAGTCCCCATCAAAAGTTGCTCTCATCAGTTTTGGTAATAGGCTTTAAGAGAAAACTCTTGCCTAAGAACTTCTTTCTGCTGCTATTGAGGAGAACTCTTAGTGCTAAGATGTTTTGTGAATACTTATAACTTTAAATGAACGTTCTATTAACGTTACCGGAAGAACGTTTGCTCATTACGTTGACAGAACGTTCCCTGTTCGCTGAGATCAGATCATCTCACCTGGTGTGAATCACAGGAACTGTGTAATAATGCAGCTGAACTTGCAGAGCATCCGGTGTCTTTATATGGACTTCCGTTGGTTCGCTGTCCTCGTATAATATGTTCTCTTTTCTCCTCGTTACCACTGCTGTTGTTACCAATGGAAACGGTTTCCTGGCAACCAGCATCTGCTGAGCGATGACACGCTGAGGTCGTTCTCCTAGTCCAACATCAGCCACACACACACTAAACACATTAAACACAGGTTCGGTTCGCTGATGGAGTGGGTATGACGGATGATTCAAATACATTTGACCGCTCTGAGCGGCTGCAATCATATTTGAACTCGATAAACCGTCAAACATACTGTAACCATCAGAACTCAAAACTTTCTTTCTTGAAATGAAATACAGTCTCCTTCTGTAGAAGTGAGAGATTATGAATGATGACTGGATTGAACTGAGAGACACACACTCACACACAGCAGAACATCTCAGTCACTCCATCACTGTCATCAAACGCTCTCCTTTGCTCCTCAGATCACAAAATATGTGGAAAAACATTTTTTCTTGGTAACGTGAATGTTAAACAACTGGGAATAAAGTTAAAACTCTATAGAGTTATGAAAGAGAAACCAAAGTAAAATGTCGAGGCAGTGACGATCCTGACCTCTGACCTCTCTCTCTCTCACACACACACACACACACACACACACAGGATTTGCAGTCAGGATTTAGACCGTACCATAGCACTGAGACAGCTCTCAATAGAGTCACAAATGATTTGCTCTTATCATCCGATCGTGGTTGTATCTCTCTATTAGTGTTACTCGATCTTAGTGCTGCGTTTGACACCATTGACCACAACATTCTTTTAAATAGACTCGAAAATTATGTTGGCATTAGTGGAATTACATTAGCATGGTTTAAATCATACTTATCTGACCGTTATCAGTTTGTAGCAGTAAATGAAGAGATGTCTTATCAATCACAAGTTCAGTATGGCGTACCACAGGGCTCAGTACTAGGACCGCTGCTGTTCACTCTGTACATGCTACCCTTAGGAGATATCATTAGGAAACATGGCATTAGTTTTCACTGTTATGCTGATGGTACTCAGCTCTATATTTCTTCACGGACGAAACTTACCAATTCACAAAATGAACGGAATGTATAGGCGATATAAAAAGTTGGATGACTAGTAATTTCCTACTACTAAATTCTGAAAAAAACAGACATTCTAATTATTGGACCAAAAACCTATGCACGTAATAATCTAGAATACTGTCTAACACTCGATGGCTGCTCTGTCAAGTCCTCGTCGTCGGTTAGGAACCTGTGTGTGCTCTTTGATACCAATCTTTCATGTGACATGATTCAGGCTGCATTACAGGTCAGAGTCTAGGTTTGGTCAGAGGAGAACTGAGAGACTGAGCCTGGGTTCTCCCAAGGTTCTTTCCTCCATTCTGTCACTGATGGAGTTTGGGTTCCTGCCACGGTTTCCTCTGGCTTGCGTAGTTGGGGACACTTAATATTAGGGATGCACATCATATAACTGCCACCATATCGGTATCGGCCGATATATGTTCATTTTAATGTTATCATTATCGGCCCGATAAGAAAATTAGGCCAAAATATTAAAGCCGATAAATAAAGAATTATTTCCTTCAGCTGAGACGCTTCAGATACACACTGTTCAACATATTGGTTTTAAATTGCTTGAAAAATATAGTTAAGAGCAACATGTGCTGTCATATAGGCTGCGTAAAATTACGTATAATGAGAATGCTTGGGACATGGATTTTAATGATGAGACTTTTGTTTTCGTAATCAGGCTCTCAAAAATTATATAGAAATTTGGATTTAGAGTTATCAGCCAATATATCGGTTATCGGCTCTCAAATATAAAGAATTATCGGTTATTGGTATCAGCCAAAATTTTCAGATTGGTGCATCCCTACTTAATATTCAACAATATTATTGATTTGACTGTATCGCCGCCGCTGTATGAGAACTGAACTTTTTAGATGTTCTTAGATGTTGCCATGCAGTTGCTAAGGTATTCTGAGTAGTTGCTATGCGGTTGCTAGGGCATTATGGATGGTTTCTAGTGTGTTTCTCCCTGTCCAGAGTGAAAGGAGTCCTGCAGCCTCGGGTCTCCGGGATCCACTGGTCTGTAGAAACGTCTCGGATCCATCATTGTCCACTGTTTTCTGCTGCAGGAGGTGAAGTGAGTCAGTGAGTAAAGCGAAGCTCACGCTCTACTTTATTACACAGGGCTTCAGGACTGACTCATTAAACACACCTGAGAGTGAGTCTGCCCCAGCCTCTTTAGGGGTCATTTCTCCGCTGAGTGATATGGAAGAATGGATTGAGTTGAATCCCAGTGGTCTCCGTCGAGAGCTGTTCCCCGCGGAGAAGAATTGCTCTCTGAATCTGCTGGCATTTGGCGGTGACGCAGAAACACAGCTGTAATCCACTTTCACATTCACATCAGCCAGATCACGTGACTCACAATATTCAACAGCGCAATTACTTTCTCTGGGCTTGAATGAAACAAGACAAAAACCCACACAAAGCTTCGAGTGGCACATTCATACCGTCATGAGGAATCAAATAACACCCCAGCACACAATTACTGAGAGTGTTTCTGCACTTACATCCAGCCCTCTCTGACACAGTGCATTATGGGTCGCCTTCTGAATGCCACTGACTAACTGCATGACACACATGAGCTTTGACTCCAACAAAAGGACGGAAATGAATGTTGAGGGGAAGCAAGTGGTGATCATCAACCCTAGCACTAGTTCACAATGCAAAAAAAAAAAAAAAAAAAAAGATTTTCTCTCGTACAAATATCTAAACATTCTTTAAAATGTACCAATAGAGTTTATGGTTAAAACAAGAAATATCTGCCATGAACTAGTTTTCCCTTTGAATTTAGAATATTTTTCTGACCCCATTGGCAGATATTTGTTCATGATTTAAGCTCAAACTCACTTCATTTTCATGCATTTTAGACTTAATATGTTCAGTCATTTTGCTTCTCAAGTAAATGTATCTTGATTTAAGAATGTTTTTTGCAGTGGGAATTCTGTAATCCTTTACTCGCTTCTCATATGCCATGACTTTATTTCTGCCTTTTTTATCATGGGAAAATGAAAGAAACCTCAGGCAATCATTCTTGTGTTCCACACGGTTTTAAGGGTGAGCAAACGATCACAGAATTTCGTGGTTTGTTCCTTTAACCTTCACCAGTCTTGTTTGTTTTTATTATTAACTGTGATTGATGTAATGAGTTTGTTGGGATATCCAGTGTTTTTGCTCTCTTACATTTATAGATTCCTGTAAACAAAGGAAATCTTTCCTGAGAGAAGGAGCCTGATGCTAATGAGCAAAATACAGATGGTCATTAGTTTTTATCCTGTATAGTTGTTGTGTAATCTTTTGCTCATATTTAGACCAAAATGGAAATAGGCCCATAGTGGAAAATAAGTACATTTACATTTAGTCATTTAGCAGACGCTTTTGTCCGAAGCGACTTACAAATTAGGACTCAGTTTCATGTACTGATTGATTGGTGGTTTGATGCTTTCAGAACATTGATATGTTTGCATGACATGTCAACTTCTGACTCAACCGTTCACGTGAGTTTGGGCCGGGACTGAGCAATGGCAGATGCCAGGGAGTCTTCAGGAAACCTGTCTGAAAACACTCATTATTATTGGTGCTGCTAGTGCTGCAGAAACCACATTTTCAGTCAAGAAAGTGAAGAACACGCAGTCAGTAATTTTAAGTTCTTTTATTTTATTAGAAATTAGACACTTTTACCTTATTGTTCTTAAAACTGTACAATCACAAGAGGAGGTAAAACACACAGAGAGACTCTGTTGCTGGAGATTCAGACAGACATCGGGAACCTCACGCTAACAGGAGACGCGAGGAATATCAGCACACACACAGAGACACACACAGGTCTAAAAAACAAGACGACCGAGGGTTCGGTGTCTCAGCAATATGGAGAAATCAGTACAAAACTCTAGGGCATTTTCCTGAAGCACAGTCAGATATATCTCTAAGCTATTACTCATCATATTTCTCTTTCCAGAAAGTTCTTTTAGCAGCAAGACACAGCGTCTTGGTTTGTCCTTCATTTGATAGCTAATATAGTCCGAGAACAGTGTTGTCATAAAGGTTTCTATAGGGTCTATAAAGGCGATATAAAACTCTGAAAATGATTAACAAAACCTGACAAGATTCTGATGTCAGTCCTGCTTGGGCATCAAGCATCTGTCCTCATATTGCACTGATGCCAGTCAATGGTTTGGCATATCTACTGCACCGGGACTCTCTCCCGTAACGTGCGCTGGGGATTCGTTCACAAGGCCGTAGAAAGAGCCGCTGGTGGGAATGGAGGGAACACAGTGATCTGATCCAATGGAGCGAAGGAGAAAACAACAGCTCGTCCGCAAAGAGTCCAAGGCTACACAGTCACCGCTGCTCCGCCTACATTACCCAGAATGCTGAGCTCATGCTGGGATACTCCATCCTGCTGCTGTTTTGGGAATGACTGAACAGTTTCATACAGTTCTTGAAAATAAACTTCGATGAACAGAAATATGCTCAAAATCATAACATGATCATAAGAACAAAGGAATAACATTAATAATAATAATAATAATAATAATAATAATGATAATAATAATAATAACACACTACACTAATAACAGAGGAATCATGATGCTCTTATAGTCTTTTTCAAGTTTTCAGTACAATTATTTCCCCAAAGTTTGATGGAAGCGTCCAGAAATGCTCCACGCAAAGCGCTAAAAAACGAACACCACAGCGATGGCAGTTCATGTGTGTCCATTCGGCACAGCTCACAACCCCAGAGGCTCATGGGAGACGGCCGACGAGATCGCTCTGGAAGGAGCCCCAAAGGGCCAAACTCGAGCAGCTGAGAAAGCTGACGACCCTCCTCAGGGAAGATTCGCCCATCCCAAACCGGAGCTGTGGAAAAATGAACGGGCACAGGCGGGTGTCCACGCCACCTCCTGGACCAGATGGAAGAGTGTTGGGAAAAGCTCTCGATGAACCAACCAGAATCTCTCCTGGCACGGAAAACCTTCAGACGCCTTCTAATGATCATCTAGAGCTGAGAGCTACTTCTGAAGCTGGAGAGACACGTATTGAAATGACAGACGGGTACAGCGCTCCCCTCTCGGGTTCCTCTCTACCTCTCCGCCCTCTACATGCTCATCCCTTCATTTCCGCTCTCTTTCCCAAATCAAATTCAGACCGAGGTGTTCAGGGTTAGATGTGGTTCCCTCACACCTCTGTCTGCAGGTCAATGATGTCTTGGCCCACAAGGGGAATGGATGCTCCGGCCTTCTCCCACTCCACGCCCTGGAGATCCAGAGGAGACGCCTGAAGCGGCTCCATGTCCTTCCGGACCCAGGCAGGAGGAGACGCCTGCGTCCGGCTCATGCTCTCCCAGGAGCGATCCATGGCTCCCTGCTGCTTATCCTGGAGAGAGACATTGAGAACAGAGTTGGAGATGGCGTACTCGGCAGGGAGTGAGAAAACCTCACAGGCAGTCAAAAGACTGGGACACTTACGCTATGGTTTGTCTTGTCACTTCCAGCAGAGGAAACGCTCCATCTGACAGACTGCAGAGAGAAAATAGCATTAATCCAAAGTCCGAGAGGTTCCCATATGTTCTCTTTTCCAGAAAGTATTCAGAGTTCAATCATGGAAAGTTCCACATATGACCATCTGGTTCAGCGGCTCACCTTGCTGTCGGAGGCCGGTGACTCCCTGTCCTTCTCAGCGTGATGCATTTTTCTGTTGAGGTCCTGGAACATGTTCTGGTGGCGCTTTCGGGTGTGCATGATTTTCTGCACGAGAGAGAAAGAAACGCTTATTATGGTACTGTTGCAGATGTGCATTTAATTAGTGCTACAAAACTCTGAAAGTGAGTAATTACCTCAAAATCAAGTTCTGCATAACGGGATTTCTGCCTCTGTGAGAGTAAAACAGGCAAGCTTTAATATCACATCATGCAATAATCATGTAATTCACCAGATGAGGTGTTCACTGGCTGTGCATTCATTAGC
Source organism: Rutilus rutilus (assembly GCF_951802725.1). Lineage (NCBI taxonomy): Eukaryota > Metazoa > Chordata > Actinopteri > Cypriniformes > Leuciscidae > Rutilus > Rutilus rutilus. The sequence goes on along the minus strand of NC_140216.1, from coordinate 43,541,465 downwards.
AAGAATGAAGGGCGCCTCTTACCCCCTCGCTGACCTCCAAAGAGCTCATAGACAGGGTGGAGATGGTTTCACTCTTGGACATCATGGAGTTCATGGAGTCAAAGGTGTCGCCCAGACTGCTGGTCACGTGACTCTCGCTGGAGATGTTGTGGATGTTCTGAATGGGCGAGTCGCGCTCCGAGTACGATACGCTGACACGGTCGGCGGGGAGCGTTTTGACGGCGTAGGCGGCTTGCGGTTCGGCAAAGGTTCCACTCAGATGCATGAGGCGGGCCTGCGGGAGCTCGGTGCTGATGTTGTACTTGCCGGAGCCGCTGGAGTCGTCTTTGGGTTTGGCGCGGAGGGTGGAGGTGGTGTTGGGCAGGAGCACGTAACCGCTGCCGTCAGGACAGACGCTCTCGGCCTGAGCGAGGGCCAGATCCACGTCCAGCTGCTTGAAGAGCTCGCTGTCACACACATACACGGGTTTCCCGCAGGACGGGTCGACCCCGCGACCTTTCTCTCTCCGCAGGGTGAGCGTGTGGCTGGAGTACTCGGGAACGGGGGGAAAGTGGCTCTTTCCACTGGGGTTGGACGGAAGGGTGTGGAAGTTTGGGCCGAGGGGCAGGGGAAGCTGTGGAGGGGGCATTTTCTCCTCGGAAGAGCTCTTCATTCCACCTGAAGGGAAGCGGACAGACAGGTGAGACCGAGGCGTGTGGAATACAGTCCCCCTAACCCATCAGTTATCATGAAGACTTTCATGCTCTTTGTGGTTTGTTTGCTTACCTAGTCGGTTTGAGTCGCTATCCTTCTCAAAGTCAGACTGCACACGAGATAGAAAGATAAGAAATTCAATATTTGAAAGTCAAGTCAAGTCACCTTCATTTATACAGCGCTTTAACAATATAGACTGTTTCAAAGCATCTTTACAGAGATAACAGGAGATTACAGTAACAGAGATTGTTCAGGCTTTACAGCAGCTCTAGAATAAAGTTATTGTCCAGATAAAGTTAGTTTTGATTGAGTCACTTCCATTGCAAAGATCATTAGTTATTAACTTAGGGGCCGCTAACACACACCTTTCTAACAGAAAACCCTTAATGCGTTCCGGCCGCTCATTTGCACAACAACAGTGTCTGAGGCTCCAATGCTGACGGTGTGCACATGCACATTACATGTTCAGCCAATGCTAGCATGTAAACAGCAGGAGAATGTTTGCGTGCACACTCACCATGAGCTGCGTGTGGGCGTTCTGCAGGGAGCTTCCGGAGTCGCCGTTCCCGTCATCTTTACGATCCACAACACGGCATTTCACCGCCTCCTGAACCTGAAACACACACACGTATGAGCTCTGGCACACTCACACACACGTTCAACACACACATGTGCTGCGGTCGTGAGCGTGCTAACCTCGCGGCGCAGGATGCAGTGCACCATGACAATGATGAATCCCTCCAGGGAGTCGAAGACAGCGAAGAGGATCTGGAAGAGAGCGGAGCGGCGGTCCGTGATGGCCAACACCGCAGACATCCAGGTCAGCGCCAGGAGAGGGAGGACCACGCAGGAGCTCCACAGCGACGCCCTGCAGGACAGCGCGTTAGCACAACATCCGGCTGGAGTGTGTGGTGTTTCATTAGGTGTGTTCAGTGTTTCTTACCCAGCTCTCTCTTTCAGCTTGACGTCTGTGATGCCGTCTTTGGACACAAGCTTGTTGAAAACCAGAATACCAATCACCATGTTGACCTGAAAACACACAGGAGACGTCAGTGCTCAGTTCAGTTCTCATATAATGATGTCAATGCAGGAGATCAACAATATTGTTGAATATTAAATGAAATGTTCACGCAGTGACCGCGAGCGTCTCCTCACCAGAACAACAGCAGCCGCCGGACCCACGAACGAGTATAAGAGACCGCCCTCGAGAGACAGCCAGCAGCTGCGGAGAACAAGAGCACAGCGTTAAACTCACTAAAACACACACGCGGAGAGAGAGAGAGACGAGAGGAACGGGATGGGGAATACTCACTAGTTGACGGTGCCGTAGCCTTTGGCTTTGGTGAAGCCGACGGAAACTGCGACGACTAAAGCGGGCAGACCTGAGAGAGATCCAGAGAGAGAGAGAGTTAGACACCATCCCGACAGAGATCCAGCAGAATCAGCACCAGCACACACACACACACACACACACACACACACACACCAAACACACACCAAACACACACTCACCCCAGCCCAGGCACAGGAAGCGTTTGCGGATGATGCGGTTTCGCAGGCGGCCCGTCACGGCCATGTAGGACTGCCACGCCTCGGTCAGGACCCAGCAGAACGAGGACAAGAAGAAGAAGTGCAGCAGCGCCGCCACCAGTGCACACATGACCTGAGAGAGAGAACCAGAGGTGAGCCGGGGCCGTCGGAGCTGAGGGAGGTCAAGGTCAGGGGTCGGGATCAGGATCGGAATTGGGATTGAGATCAGGGTAGGGGTCGGGATCAGGTTTGGGATCGGGATGATGATCGGGATCGGGATCGGGATTGGGATTGGTATAAGGATCGGGGTCAGGATCAGGGTCTGGGTCGGGACCGGGATTGGGATTGGGATTGGGATCGGGGTCGGGATCAGGGTCGGTCGCCTCACCTTGTTGCGCGCTTGCGTCTGACTGATCAGAATGAGGGCGTTGGAGCAGATGATTGACAGACAGAAGTTGATCAGGATCACTGAACGCTCAGAACGAATGTACCTGAGAAGAAAAAGACGATCAATGAAAACCAGTCCGTCCAACCGAGCGGTTTTAAACTGGGCTCCAAAAAATTTGAAAACCCTAGATCCAAATGATTAGTCAATCAATGAATAATAATATCAACCCATCAAAAAAATAATAAAGTCAATCATTATGATAAGTTTCTTACTTCCACACGGAGACATAGATGATGATGAGGAGGAGGAGGGTGAGGGACGACACCCCGCATCCCACGATCAACGTAACCGACGGTAACAGAGACCTATCCATGTTCTGCGGAGAAACACAGTAAGGTCAGTGTGAACACACACACACACATAGATCTCCCTCAGGACAGAATGACTGGCAGAAACAGGGCAGCTCATATGAAGGAGAAGTGAAGGTGAGAGAGACGCTCCACATTCCCTCACTGCTGCTCCACATTAGCAAAGTTAAACGTGTGTGTGTAAAACACACACACACACACACACACACACACACACACACACACACACACACACACACACACGTCTTTTAAACCATCTTTGAACTGCACAACGCGTCTAAACAGCACGCTCCGTTAATGCGTGTAAAGGGAAGCGTTCTGTCTGGACGCGTCGCGTTGCAGTGCAGAGTTGTTTTTTTCCTCTCATGCTGATAACCGAATTACAGCGCGAGGCTGCGGATGCGGTTGCCATGGCAACTGCTTCTGCGCCAAAAAAAAAAAAAAAAAAAAAAAAGCTAAAGCAAAAACAACGATCCGTATCACATCTATAAATGCAATAAAGCACACAAATACACGAATGAAAGACAATCAGATCTATTATCGATCATCAGATTCCTGAAGAGAATTGAAATGAACCGATCGATCATCGAACACGCATCATCTATCAGCTGTCAATCAAATCGTCATAATATACAAATGAAACTCTCACATGAAAGATAATCACATCCGATCGGCCGATGATAAGCAAGGTTTTAATCAATGCTGTTCGGTTACCAGGAGGATCGCTTCATTTTCACACACACACTCACTGACACACACACACACACACACACACACACACACACACACACACACACACACACACACACACACACACACACACACACACACAGTGACACACTCACACACACCCTCACACACAGGTGATGATCGGACACTCACCGGGTCGGGGTTCGGTCGCGCGATCAGGGCGAAGGTGGACAGTCCGTCACACACACATGTGGTTCTGGAGTCGCGCGACACGGATCTGCAGGAGCGCGCGGACCAGGAGCCGAGCAGGGACGCGCTGCGCGCACACAAGCACACACTCGTTAGATACACTTTGAAATAAAGCTCACACACACACACAGCAGAGCAGCTCACCCAGACTCACACACTCTGATGATTACCATATTCATAATCATATTTACATGCTACAGGCATTTAGAAGATATCATGTCATATCATACAATGTTTCATTTTATGTTGCGCTCAGAACATTGAGTACTGGTGCTAAAAATGATATATCCTTCATGCATAAATCCAGTGTAATTTTATTTTATTCTATATTGTTATTATACTGCATATTCCTTTCTGTCAATATTCAATTCTGCTGTTAATGTGTGCATTTGGAAATATGCATGTAAAGACAATCGTGCCAATATAGTCTTGATGCTTCCAACAGTATTTCAAATGATCTCCACACACACACACACACACACACACACACACACACACACACACACACACACACACACACACCATTAAATGATCTGAGTTTCACACAGAAACTCAACTGTTTAAATGCGTGAGTGTGTGTGTGCATATGTGTGTGTGAGTGTGCACATGTGTGAGTGTGTGACAGGCAATGTTTGTGTGGGCATGTATGGTGAAAAGAACCATTGAAAGGTTTTAAATGCCCTGTGAATATTCATAAGGTCATTAGTGCTGAGTGGAGTGGGGGCGGAGACTCATTTGAATATGATTAGCGGCTGTCAGAGAGGTGTGGAGATGACACAGTGTATGAGGGCAGAAGAGTGTGTGTGACCTTTAGAGCTGCAACAACACACACACACACACACACACACACACACATCACAAGAGGTTCCACCCACCTCTCGCTCTCGTCCCAGGCGATGCAGGTCTCGTTAACAGTGCCCTGCAGAGAGAGAGAGAGATGGTTAGGCGGTGTTTGATCTGTGTCATATGTCACTTCCTCCATGTTCTCAACACACACACACACACACACACTCACACACACACACACACACACTCACTCATCTTCCACAGAATGAGTGATATGCTCTCGGGGGACTCACGTTGTGCAGGTGAGGGAAGTCGATCTCGACAGGTGCCGACAGGAACCCAGGGTTGGGCTTCACCGTTACCGTGACAACCTTTGAGTTGAGCAGTGTGCTGTTGCTATGGAGAACGAGATCATCATGATCAGAATCACTGATATTGATCATGCAGTTTATCACTTTGTGTTGAAATGATTATTTAACAAAAAAAAATTGTATTTGAGTTTTACGGGGTAATTCATTTGTAGACAATTTTAGTTTTTCTAGAAATTTGATTACATGCACTTAAGCAGAAGCTTGTAAATCAGAAGATTTTTAAGTGTTTGTGTGTGTGTGTGTGTTTACCTCTGTAAGGACAGGATGGGACCCAGATTTCTGTAGAGAACGATACCGGTGACGAACCCTGTGCTCTGCTCAGCGTCTACACACACATTCAGAGCTGCATTAGCCTCAGTACACAGGTGTGTGTGTGTGTGTGTGTGTGAGGATGTCCCCACAAGGATAGTAAAACTTGAGATTCCTTCACTTTGTGAGACTTTTTGCTGGTCCTCACAAGGAATATTGATTAATTAACATAAAAAAGTGTTTTATTTATTTAAAAATACAGAAAGTTTTGTGTGATGGGTAGGTTTATGGGTCGGGTTAGTGTGTGTGTGTGTGTGTGTGTGTGTGTGTGTGATGGGTAGGTTTAGTGTGAGGGGACAGAATATACAGTTTGTACAGTATAAAAACCATTTTGTCTATGGACATCCTACAAGTATAGCAAAACAAACATGAGTGTGTGTGTGTGTGTGAGTGTGTGTGTACCTGGCACGTCTAGACTCAGGGCATTGCGGGACACTGTGATTTTCTCTTCTGAATTGCGAACCCAGTCGATCATCCCGCGCCAGCCCTTCAGAGGAAAGGTCAGGTCAGAGGTCATGGTTCGGGGTCGCTTCTGGATGCTCAGCTCTGAAGGGGCGTCAGAAAACAACAGTCAAACACACACACACACACACACACACACACATGTCGTCTCGCACTCGGGACCCGTCTCACACTCACCCAGATTCTCGGTGACCTCGTAGATGTCCTGGAAATCTCTCATCTGACGCCCGATCATGTCGATGAAGTTCTCCACCAGACTGAAGAACTCCTTGATGTTGGCGCCCATCTGAAGCACAACAAACCCGAGCGTGAATGACTCGTTGACTGATTCATTAGTGTGTGTGTGTGTGTGTGTGCGTTGTCTGCTGTCACAGATTGGCATGTGGGCGCACTCGATTTCTCTGCTTCTTTATTTGGTATGAAGACACAATGTGCATGAACACGTACGTCAGTGGAAATCACACACACACTCACCAGCTGAGCTTCCTCCCATTTCTCTCGGTGTGTCTCCTGCAGTAAGTTGCTAATGGTGTGAGCGTAATTCTGTGGGTCAAACAATGAAAGGGTTATTAGATCAGATTTTTCTGATTTTCAGTTTTCCCATCATCATTACATGTGTTGCTCATGGGGACGGTGTTTACCTCCACATCTGCGTTGCTCAGGCTCATCTTGGAGCCTCTGAAGATCTCCGTGCTGTTCCTCAGGACCTCCATCACTGCTAGCAGGTCTCCGCTGTACTTCGTGCTGTCGATCGACGCCATCCTGAGTTTGGACAGAACCTCGGACACGCCGTCCACCAGCTGACCGCTCTGAGACCGGGTCACATGATCACGCGTCTGGCAAGAGAAGGACAGTTAGAAATCCAGTCCTCAAACCGTAATGCCACGATTAACACAAAGAGGCTTTCGCACCGGGTGGTTCTAGTAACTCGGAACTAGCCATCAGGATGGTTCCCTTAGGAACGTTTTCCTGGTTGCATTCGCATCGCCAGTAGGAACTCTGAAGTGACGTGTTCATTAGTTTACGTCTAATACGTTATTGGAATAGAGAATTAATATAAGAGGTCCATCTATCACTGTTTTCCATGTTTGCAGAGTTAGTCTCTGGAGTAAATATATAGGCTATAATCTGTGTGTTTACACAGCTTTTTATTAAATGTTTCGCCTGCGTTCACCTAATCAGCGAACACTAACGTCACGGATAGTTCCTATAGTGCTGGTTTAGACCGACTCTGAAGTAGGAGTAAATTAGTTCCTCCAAAAGGAGTTCCTAGAACTTAAATCGTTCCTAGTTCCTGCGGTGCGAACACGCCAAAAAAACGTACTTCCACCAATAGTTCTAGGAGCTATGAACATGTTCCTCCGGTGCGAACGCCCCTAATGTACTCGTATTTGGCTGATGGAGCTTACCAGGGTCTGGATGTCCTGGAATTCTTTGGAAACACATTTGATGTGAGTTGGGTTTTCCCAGAAGGCCAGACCCACGGCATCCAGCGTGCATCTGCGGAGGATCAGGCCTGTAGGAGTCAAAGAGAGGAGGGTTACAGACAGCCTCTTTCCCTAAACTCAGCTCAGCGACCCACACTGGGCACCGAAGCGAGAGCGCTGGACGAGAGATCTGAGATCAGTACCTGTGGCATCGGACGGGCAGGGCACAGCAGCCGTGTCGCCCGCCGGTGTCTTCTTCCACACCACACTGCCATAGTTCTCCTCTCCGCAGATCTCGTGAGGTTCTGACAAACACATTTATAAGCAATTAAAATCACTACCTCAAAATTGGTGCATGCATTACTGAGAGTTAAATCTGGTTTGGGGTTTCACCTGGGCACCGCTTCTCGTTGCAGTTTCGCATCTCTGATTTATCACCGTTGCAAGGCTCTCCGCCAAAGAAAGGTCCTTCACACACTCGCTGTCTGAGCTGATGACCTCCACCACAGGACTTACTGCAACTGCCCCATGAGCTCCACAACAGCCACCTTGCGTCCACTAGAGGGAGACAACACATCTCTCATTTAAACACTTGTTTACAGATATTTAGGAAGAAAAACAACTTCTGTCAGGACAACTTTCATCAAATATGATTGCTAATTTCATCAAATATGATTGCTAATTTCATCAAATATGATTGCTAATTGCTAATTGACATTTGGACAGTGGGTTGGCGGTATGGTTCTGTTCTGGGCAAGAACTCCCTGCATGTATAAGAGCAGGGCAATAAGAGCAATGATAAACAGAACAGAACCAATGTGAATGTATTGCAGATATCATTAATTCAATATTTTAAAGTACAACATAATTCCAGAATTTAGTCTGATTCAAAGGGGAATCAGAATGCCAAACCCTGACTGACGAGAGGAGGAGCTGGGGAGGGAGGAGGGTCATTTTCTCCTGAGGATCGCGAAAGCTGCTGATAATACTGAAGGAGCTTATATATGTATACAGTGATAGGAGTCGCATTCCTATAGGTAGATGTGGATCAGCTGAGAGTCACGGATGAGAGCTTGACTAACGTGACCTGCCAGAACTGACGCTACGCTCGATTTCATATGCATGTGTGAGGAATACTGTACCTGGGCAGTCTCTGAGGAAGCAGTTGCTGGTTTCTAGCCATTCTCCTCTGCACTCTGAGCCTCCGTACGAGGGGCCGTTACACTCACGGGTTCTCTGCATCGTTCCGTTAGAGCAAGAGGACGAGCAGGGAGTCCATGCAGACCAATCGTTCCAGGAACCATCAACTACAGAGGGGGGAAGATTAAAGCTGTTATTGAAAGGGCTTGAATTATTGAGGTGTACAGTGCCATCTGGTGCTGAGATCTGGAATAGCGTTCAGGCTGAGAGTACTGACCCGGGCAGACAGCAATGTTGCAGAACTTGGTTTGTTTGGTGGGTCCGCGGCAGGGTTCTCCACCATTACGCGGTTGTTTGCAGGTGCGTACGCGATCACGGTATCCACGACCACATGTGGACGAGCACAAACTCCAGGGAGCCCATTCGTCCCACAATCCATTCACTGCACAAGCAGAGTCGTTAGTCAATCACTCATCCCGTGATACGGACAAATGAATATTGACAAATGCGTGTGTGTGATTTGAAGTACCTGGGCAGACTGCAGTGTTGTTGCAGGGTCGATTCTCTCTCAAAGGGCCAGTGCATTGGCTGCTGTGACCGGACGTCATGCAGGAACGTGCGCGAGTTTGCCAGCCTTCGCCACAGCTCACAGAACACATACTCCATGAGGACCACGTGTCCTGCTGGGTTTCTTCTGCAAAAAACAGGAGCATAACAAAAAGTTTGATTCAGCACAACACTTTCACTATTCCAGACTGCTTTTCTAGTGTCGCCATACACACCTTTCTCAGGGGCCTGATTAGCCATGATGGTGCCATCAGAGTCACGCCGCTGGCCGATGATGGAGCGCAGACCTTGACTTCTCTGCCGCACTTGACCTGCATAAATCAACACAAACCCAGGTGTAAGATCTGACAGCTCTCGCATTGACTGCGGGCACATTTATGCACAGTGAACTGACCGATGCATGGCTGAGGGTTGCAGGAGCGTCCCTCCTCAACGACGCCCTCACACACGCCATCCTCAGGCTGGCAGGCGCGACTGCGCACCTGGACTCCACCACCACACTCGCTACTGCACTCGGACCAGCGGCCCCATCCGTTCCAGCCTCCTGCAAACACAACACACACATATACTGGATGAGTAATGCTGAAGAGGTGGAGGACAGAACATTCACTGCAGATGAGTCATGATAATGCTGCCGTCAGTGCCGACACCTGCTGGCCAACTCTGGTTACTGCATTCAAACTTCATCAGCACAATAGAGGCGTCAAATCTGCCTGTCAACTTATTGACAATCGATGCAGCATTGTTTTCTCATAAATGAAGGTTTTGATTTCAAAGAGGCTGGCTCTATAACAGCAGGGGAAAAAGTCTCAAAGACAAACAAATGCCTTTTAACCTTTTCTAAACAAAATGGAGCTTTGAAGGCCAAATGCCAGGACGCTGCATGATACGGCCATTTGAAAGGGGGAATCGAGGCGCTCTTTGGATGTGTTTTTTTGTAGCCCAGCATGGTTGCTATAACAACCTCAAGCACTGAGGCATTGATTTGTTTAGCGGAGGCTCGGGGAGCTCGACTATAGAGCAGAACCACATCCAGTCGAGTCAAGCCACCTTCATTTATACAGCACTTTCAACAATATAGACTGTTTCAAAGGAGCTTTACAGTGATAATATGAAATTAAAGGAACAGATTGTTTTGCTTTTACAGCAGCTCTAGAATAAAGTTATTGTCCAGCTAAAGTTAGTTTTGATTGATTCACTTCTGTTGCAAAGATCATTAGTTATTAACTTAGGGGGAGCTTACACGACACAGTTTAAACTGAAAACTGAAATCTTTTAATGCGTTTTGAGGAGTGCATACAAATTTGCTTGCACTTTACCAAATAAATGGGTTGCCACTGGACCCTTGCATCTCTCTCACACACTTACGCATGATCTCTGCGTCGCGCCCGCTGTCTCTAGTGGTGGGCGTGCACTTCTCGGTGTAGACTCCGCCCCTGTAACAGCCACCGTTCTTCCTCTTGGGCGGTTCCCAGCACTGGCAGGGGGTCATCATGATGCCACAGGGGTTTCCGTGGGTGCTGGTCGCCAGGCAATCTTCCAACCATTGGCACAGCATCTCGCAGGCAGGCATACTGGGGTTCCTCTTTCCCACGACCAGAAACTCAGCGCCGAACTGGCTGCCTTCGTCACTCCCCTCGTCTTCCTCCGTGGGCTCCACACCGAGACTCGGCGTCACCTTCCGCACCTGCAGGAACTGTTTGCTGGACTCCAGGTAGGCCACGGTAGAGGAAGCGTCGCACAGGCGCACCACCTCGTCGAAGCTCTCCATGCCCAGGTACGTGCGCGAGGTCTCCAGGAAGGAGTCGAACTGGAAGGTTCGGATCTGTCGAGGGGTGCAGGTCTCAGTAGGCTTGGTGATCTTCATGTAGACGGTGTAGCGGCGAGGATCGGGGTTCTGCAGGGTCCAGGAGCACGGGGACGACGGCAGGGCGGTCTTAGAGGAGAATACGCCAAAGAACCGGCTCTGCTCCAGGGTGGCACAGGTGGCAGAGGCCGGGCCGGAGGGAGTGGAGATGCCCGGGGCGAACATCACACACATACACGCGCACAGCGCCAACGGGATGAACCGCCGCTCCATGTTCTCGCTTCAGGACGGGTGGATCCTTTGATTCGAGTTTAGTGCTTTCGACTTGCCTGGGGTTCTTTGATCTGGAAGGGTTTGATCTGTTCGCTAAGACGAATATGGGTTTGATTCTTCACTAGACTGATAGGGACATATCTGTGGGGAAAACAACAAACAGAAGGGATTCAAAGTTAGCACTTGTCAATCATAGACATTGTAATTATCATCCTGTCTGCCATCTGAATCATATCTGTAGTCGAGAGCTGCGCCCTCCATTAGTGTGCGTTCGAGAAAGAGACCTGTCAGTGCTAATGCGCACACTGCCATTACACTCAGACTATAATTGCAGTGCCCTTCACAGGAATCTCTCCCTGCATCGCTCTCTCGTTCTCTCCTGCCCACGCTTTCACACGTGGCAGAGCCGATTGCGTCAAACTGACGTCCATGAAGACTCAGCTCGCACCCACGGAAGTTCAGCGCCGCTCGGATTCTTACAGGGAGAGAGAAGGACGTTTCCGCAGGAACGCTCAGCCCCTCCCTGACAGAATGCAGTGTTTGCAGAACTTTAGTGTTGTTGCCATAGCTACAGGTGCTCGAGACACAGATCTGCTGTGTGTGTGTGTGTGTGTGTGTGTGTGTGTGCGCCTCTCTCTTTCCAAGCACAATCCCTCGCTCTGTTCCAGAACTTCTCCCTCTTTTGCTCAAAGACACTCATTCAGCATTGAGATGAAAGAGAGAGTGCAGCTGTGAGAGGAACCAATGACCCCCTCGTCTTCATCATTACCTTCATCTTTCTGCACTGTTGCGAACTGATAATGTGGGGCTAAAAAACTTAAAGCTCAACAGTTGTATAAATTTACATAAAGTGCTGCTCTGTTTAGTGAGTCAGATGCACCTCTAATGCACTCCCATTGAATCAGAGAGACCGGAGACTATTGACTCCACAGAAAATGAGAGTACTTCAGCTCTGCCACTCATCCTCTTTTCATGCCCCAAATAGGGGGCTGAAATTGCACATTACATGTGTAGTTATGGAAACAGCTGATGTTTGAGGCAGTCAGGAGGAAGAGTGAGAGAAAGATGCAGAGTTTAACCCCTGGAGGCTTCTCCCATCCTGGAGTCAGTGTCAGACTGTGCCTGATCTGAACAAACACAGAGACTTTGTATGTAATCCTGGGAAAGTCTGAGACATGCAGAGATCTGGCAAGCACAGCGGAGCCATCTGTGAGCTCAGATCAATGCGTGTCTAGTGCACACACACACACACACACACACACACACACACACACACACACACACACACACTTTTTGACAATATCGACAATCATCACTCATTTAAAACACACACTTGCAGGACAAAAACATTCATCTACATACTGAAATCAGAATGAGTTAAACTGTGCATTGCAACACATTCAGCAATCAAATAGTTTGAAGTGAGATGCAATCAAATAATAAATAAATAAATAATTTGCAATGTGCAAATAATCACAAATGCCTCTCACATGTTCTCAGTATAGTTCTCAGTATACTTGCAATGCATTTTGAAAACATTGCTGCAATAAGCATAAGTAGATATTCTACTGTTAATATAAGAAAACATTTGCAATGGTTTATGAAGCTCAAGAGTTATTCTCTATTCTCACATACTGACTCAATACAAGACAAATAGCTTAAGATAAGCTCTACATGCACAGCGACACGATTTCAGCATTTGCTAAAAGCAACTAAAATAAACTCTCGAATTGTATCAGTACTTTACTTGCAATGCATTTTGAGAACATTGCTGCAATAAGCATAAGTATATATTCTACTGTTAACATCAGAAATCTTTTGCAAAGGTTTATGAAGCTCAAGAGTTATTCTCTTCACATATTGACTCAATACAAG
>NC_140216.1:43516030-43518530 GCF_951802725.1 Rutilus rutilus | reverse complement strand
GTGTTTTTTTAACACTAAGCCATATTAACCTATTCTCTTACACCCAATTAATAAAAAAAAATGTGTATAGTTTATGTGACCTAATTAAGTGTTACCAACATACTTAACTAACTGCTAGTCTAGGCTGGTCAGGCACTTGTTTAGTGAAGATAGTTGACCATGGCAGGTTAAACTAGATAATAACTTATTTAGTTGTGCTGTCCAATAGCACTTGTGCTGTCGACTGACGTCACCGGATGATCAAAGCACTTTTGCAGCAGGTTTATCATAAAGGTCAAGCTGTGAAGATTTGATATCACAGTGTCAGATCAGCGGCGATTCTGCTGAGCGAAAAAACAACAAAACATAAATCATGTCTGTAGCAGAAACAGCAGCTGACAGAAGATCCGACGGGCTGAAAACACCAGCGGAGCTGCTCTGAATATGCTGTGTTCTGGATGCTGGTGTGTTTAAAATCTTGTTTAAAATCATCTTGTAGTCGTTTATTGTCCCCCGGGTCAGCTAGGTAACTTCTTGGAGGAGTTGGATGTGTTACTCTCATCCTTCCCTGAGGATGGTACTCCTCTGGTAGTTCTTGGAGACTTCAACATCCACCTGGAAAAACCTGCTGAGTTCCGTACTCTGCTTGCCTTGTTTGACCTCAAGCAAGTGTGGGTTAGGGTTAATTCCTCAAGCAAGTGTGGGTTAGGGTTAATTCCTCAAGCAAGTGTGGGTTAGGGTTAATTCCTCAAGCAAGTGTGGGTTAGGATTAACCCTCAAGCAAGTGTGAATTAGGATTAACCCTCAAGCAAGTGTGGGTTAGGATTAACCCTCAAGCAAGTGTGGGTTAGGATTAACCCTCAAGCAAGTGTGGGTTAGGATTAACCCTCAAGCAAGTGTGAATTAGGATTAACCCTCAAGCAAGTGTGAATTAGGATTAACCCTCAAGCAAGTGTGGGTTAGAATTAACCCTCAAGCAAGTGTGAATTAGGATTAACCCTCAAGCAAGTGTGAATTAGGATTAACCCTCAAGCAAGTGTGAATTAGGATTAACCCTCAAGCAAGTGTGGGTTAGGATTAACCCTCATGCAAGTGTGGGTTAGGATTAACCCTCAAGCAAGTGTGAATTAGGATTAACCCTCAAGCAAGTGTGAATTAGGATTAACCCTCAAGCAAGTGTGGGTTAGGATTAACCCTCAAGCAAGTGTGAATTAGGATTAACCCTCAAGCAAGTGTGAATTAGGATTAATCCTCAAGCAAGTGTGAATTAGGATTAACCCTCAAGCAAGTGTGGGTTAGAATTAACCCTCAAGCAAGTGTGGGTTAGGATTAACCCTCAAGCAAGTGTGGGTTAGGATTAACCCTCAAGCAAGTGTGGGTTAGCACACACACACACACACGCACACACACACACACTCTCCCCTCCTTCTCTCCGCTCTCAGAGGCAGAAGTCTCCAAACTCATCCTTTCCAATCACCTACTAACTGTCCACTTGATCCTATCTAATTCAAGCCATTTCTTCTTCAGTTGCACCTGCACTCACACCTCTCTTCACACTGGTACATTTCCACAGCATTTAAGCAGGAACGGATATCCCAATTGCTTAAGACACCCACTCTAAATCCAGCACTTTTAGGAAATTACAGACCAGTATCCCTTCTTCCATTCATCGCTAAAATACTTGAACGAGTTGTTTTCAATCAAGTCTCTACCTTTCTTGCACAGAACAACCTCCTGGACAACAACCAGTCTGATTTCAGAAGCGTCACTCAACTGAGACTGCCCTGCTCTCGGTTATTGAAGCTCTGAGACTCAAGAGCAGCTTCCCAATCCTCAGTACTCATCTTGCTGGATCTGTCTGCTGCCTTTGACACAGTTAACCACCAGATCCTCATGTCAATCCTCATGATGGAGGGCATCTCGAGAACTGCACTCCAATGGTTCAAGTCTTACCTCTCAGCAGGTCCTTCAGGGTGTCGTGGAGGGGTGAGGTGTCCAAGACCCAACATCTAGCTACTGGAGTGCCTCAGGGCTCAGTGCTGGGACCGCTTCTCTTCTCCATCTATATGACATCACTAGTGTCTGTCATTCAGAAACATGGTTTATCCCATCACTGCTACACTGATGACACACAACTCTACTTCTCATTCCAGCCGGACGATCCGACGGGAGCTGCTCGCATCTCAGCCTCTGAAAAGACATTTCATGCTGGATGAAGGACCATCACCTTCAACTCTACCCTATGAAGACAGAACTGCTTGTGTTCTCACACACTTCACCACAACTTGGTTCATCACCCATAACTCAGACAATAACACACCCCTACAGCTTCTGCCAGTGAACATCAGTGTTTTACTGTAGCGTAAGAAGTGTTATTTTAACACCAGTGTAAACCACAGGGTTCAGGGGTTCAGGTTATCCTACATTAGGGTTATTAAACAATAGAAACTGAATAATCACATGTAAAAATAAAACACTGCTTAGTTTTCACTGTATGAATTAAATATATACTGATTCTTAT
>NC_140216.1:43501030-43511030 GCF_951802725.1 Rutilus rutilus | reverse complement strand
ACGGGTCGTGGGAATGGGGGTGTTTCATTAATAATATTATTATTAGTGTTTTTGTTGTCGTTATTAATAATTGCTCATATACCAAATACAAAGTATTTATTCAATTGCTGCATGTGTGTGTGTGTGAGAGAGAGAGAGAGAGAATTGAATTTCAAAATCCATTTATTACAAAATTTAAAACATTGTCCAGTCAATCAACACTGTTAAAATAAAATCAGAACAGACAAGACAATGATCTTAAGAGGGATGAAAAGTGCAGGTTATCATCAATAATCTCACACAAAGCCCTTATTGCAGCAAATCTGATCAAAAGAAAAAAGGTCATTCATGGCTTTAAAATATCGAAAATCAATAAAAATTCTAGATTTCCCTGAATTGAAAAACACTGCCTCTAAATTATAACTTGTGTCTCGTTCAATTTTATGTGTCCTGGTATTATAAATAGCCATTTTAGCTGGGCCTAGCACAAAGTTCAGAAGTTAACACCGAAAACAGTGTCTCCTAACATATTTAAAACCACAAATAAAAACTCCAACAGAAAAAGTTTCACCAAAACAAACAAATCAATTCTGTAAAACACCATGACGGCGCGTCAAAAATGCAAACCTCCCGCTACCTGGGGCAGCCGTGATCCCAGTACAAAACCGGGAGCAGACGGCCTAGAATATTAAACACCTCCTTATCCGCCCTAATAAACGAAAACAACAATACCTACATTTAAATCACCCCAAAAAAACAATACAAACACATAGAAAAATAGAAAGATAGAAAAAATAGATTACTCGTACCTGACACACACGCCAACCACTCAGCTCACACTCGACGCTCCGCCCACTCACTCAGAGAGAGAGAGAGAGAGAGAGAGAGAGAGAGAGAGATTATGACTGGTGTTGTTTATTGTAAGTGTTTGTTGCCTTTCTGGACTTGTTGTCTTCCACCTGCACCGTCTCCTCCTCTGATGGGCCTGCCCCCTTTCTCCACCTTCTGTGGGCCAGCATCCTCTAACCTGGCCTTTTTAGGGGACTCTCCTCTCAGGGCGTTTGTGTCAAACAAGTTGTGAATTTGTTGTAACATTAAAACAGGAGATCATGACTTACTCTGTGCTCAAAGTGATGCTCGGAGTGATTTCCTCAGAATCATGTGAACAGTTCCAGGATAGACTTTTTTTTCATTGGTTGTTGCGTTCAATCTTACCCAGATACAATAGTGCTATTTTCTGATTGGCTATTGTGTAGGCCCTTTCTTTTTTTTTGATTGGCTGATAAGTGGCAGGCTGGACTAAGACCTCCAGAGAAGTGTTGGGCACTGCGGGATATTAAATATATTATAAATCGGTTTTCCGCGTGAGAAATACAATGTGTGGCGGGAGTGCGTGACAAAAGACCGAAATGAGTGACTGTCGCGCTCAACGCGTGACACTGATTAGGTCAGCCGGATCCGGATCCAGGTCAGAGTTTAAAACGGCTTGTCAAAGCGAACTTTATGGAAGAATTCGCTCTGGTTGGTAAACACCTCTGAACTCCCATTGGTCAATGGTGATGATGCCATAGGTGGGCGTGGCTTTGAGGCTCCGCCTTCTCTTAGGAGTAAAGCGATCTGCTGTATAAAGTGCGGTACGAGGAAACATTTATTCTGTTATTGAGAGGAAAAAGCAGCACATATTTACATATTCATCTAGATGTGGGCGGAGTCCAGATGTTCGTTAACAGTATAGAGCTGGTAAGTCCCGCCCTCTTCGCTAACCCCGCTGGACCTCTAGGTTGAAAAATCGTCAATGCAAGTGAATGGGAGAAAATAATTATTTTCTGGTCCCGTTTGAATTGTGCCATGAATGTGAACATATGTTGTGTGTGAATTTTTTATATAATCTTTCGTGTGAAGAATGCTACACTTTAGCGGGTAGAAGTTTGATACGGTTAGACTTTGTGTGAGAGCACTTTGTGGACTACAACTCTTCGCTGCTTTCGACGCGTTTGAAACGTCAACACCACTAGCACACGGACACTAGCTCACGGATCCCGCTAAACATGGCTGTGTCTTTGGTGCACTTCACCGCCTTCTTTCAGGGAGAGGACAAAATCGTTGAGGTTGGTGAAAACCACGGGTAAGTCAACTTTATGGGGTGACGTCACATAGGCGACATGTAGTCTTTCTCGTTATGTCTTTTCCACAACTGCTAGCCGAAGAATCATACCATATACTGTCAAACTTGTAACATGAAAGATTATATAAAAAATTCACAGACAACATATGTTCACATTCATGGCACAATTCAAACAGGACCAGAAAATAATTATTTTCTCCCATTCACTTGCATTGACGATTTTTCAACCTAGAGGTCCAGCGGGGTTTTACGGAAGGGGCGGGACTTACCAGCTCTATATCGCTGCAAACGTTTTTCAAACTTTTTTTACCCCTAAACAAAGAAGGAGATGTCTGGTGCCGGTGGAGAAATGATCAGCTGAACTTTCAGTGAACACAGACTTCATCAGTGCGTTTCTGTAATCATGAGCTCCTGTTTAACGAGTCTCTCCAGTGTCTCACGAGTGTTGACATCCACTGACCCGTCCTCCAGAGCGTGGCTGCTGTGTTAGGAGTGTGTGTGTGTGTGTGTGTTCTCCAGGGCCACAGTCCTCTGCACCTGTTTAACCTCCTGGCGACATCATTTCCTGTTCTGCTTTCATAATCACCTTTCACACAGACACTCCACATCACTTCTCGTCGCCATGGACACGGAAACTTCACTAACAATGGTCTCCATGGAGACCAGGACTTCCACAGACCTTCGACCCAGACAACACAAACATCATGATCACACACACACACACACACACGTGTCTAATGCACAGCGCACATGTTCCATCAGCGGCTGGAGACCCAATATAAGTGCAACTAACACACAAACTGCTGACTCTCGGCTTCAGTGCAACACACACATGCTTTACCACACTTAACGCTGATAACACACACACACTTAACACTGATAACACACACACACTTAACACTGATAACACACACATGCTTTACCACACTTAACACTGATAACACACACACACTTAACACTGATAACACACACATGCTTTACCACACTTAACACTGATAACACACACACACACTTAACACTGATAACACACACACACTGAAGACTGATAACACACACATGCTTTACCACACTTAAGACTGATAACACACACACACTTAACACTGATAACACACACACACACACACACACACACACACACACACTGAAGACTGATAACACACACACACTTAACACTGATAACACACACACACACACACACACACACACACACACACACTTAACACTGATAACACACACATGCTTTACCACACTTAACACTGATAACACACACACACACACACACACACACTGAAGACTGATAACACACACACACACACACACACACACACACACACACACACACACACACACACACACACACACTGAAGACTGATAACACACACACACACACACACACACACACACACACACACTGAACACTGATAACACACACATGCTTTACCACACTTAACACTGATAACACACACACACACACACACACACACACACTGAAGACTGATAACACACACACACACACACACACACACACACACACACACACACACACACTGAACACTTATAACACACACATGCTTTACCACACTTAACACTGATAACACACACACACATACACACACTGAAGACTGATAACACACACACACACACACACTGAAGACCGCTGTTTCCATGGCAACAGTGTTTGTGCTGAACTCATCTGAGCTTCACTGACAGAAGGGAATATAAACGTTTATTAATCATAAAGAATCATCTCGTTCTAGCAGAGGCAGATAATGGCATATTCTATTATAGCAGTTGTTGTTCTTATAGAGAAAATCAACATTTTTATAATTAAATATTGAGTCAGGTTAAGCATATTTCACAATGCACTGTTTCAAAGCAGCGTCGCTGAAAA
Organism: Rutilus rutilus; assembly: GCF_951802725.1. Taxonomy (NCBI): domain Eukaryota; kingdom Metazoa; phylum Chordata; class Actinopteri; order Cypriniformes; family Leuciscidae; genus Rutilus; species Rutilus rutilus. Next base: position 43,507,035 of record NC_140216.1, on the reverse strand, counting down.
TGATGTTTATGTTTACAGTATTTGTATATTTCCATAACTGACAGAGAGCTGTGTGATAATATACTTACAGTAGATAATAAACAATCACGTAGTTGATATTTACTATATAGATTATAAATGACTTTACATGACTGTGTGAATGTGTATAAAGCTGACATACTTATATATACACCTTTACATAAAGAGCTGTGCAATAATAATACGCGGTATAATCTTAGTTCATGTTAATGTTGATGTTCAATATCAGATCAGTGTTATTTGTTATTAATGTATAATGTTATTAAAATGGGGCGTGAATCATTTCATATCGACTCTAAAACACTTCTGTAAGAGTGGCTTCAACATCACACCGGTTACGTGATGAACACACACTCACACACACACACACACACACACACACACACACGCACGCACGCACGCACACACACACACACACACACACACACACACACATGTCTGGTTCACTATCTTTGTGGGGACTCTCCATAGACGTAATGGTTTTTATACCGTACAAACTGTATATTCTGTCCCCTTACACTAACCCTACCCCTAAACCTACCCATCACACACACACACACACACACACACACACACACTAACCCTACCCCTAAACCTACCCATCACACACACACACACACACACACACACACACACTAACCCTACCCCTAAACCTACCCATCACAGGAAACATTCTGCATTTTTACTTTCTCAAAACAACTCATCCTGTGTGATTTATAAGCCTTTTGAAAAGTGGGGACCGCTGGCTGGTCCCCACAATGTAGGTGATCTCAGGTTTTACTATTCTTATGGGGACATTTGGTTCCCACAATGTGATATAAATCAAACGCACACTCACACATGCACGCACACACACACACACACACACACACACACACACACACACACACACACTAACCCGACCCCTAAACATACCCATCACACACAACTTTCTGTGTTTTTACGTTTTCAAAAAAACACATTTTATTATGTTTATTCATCAATTTTCCTTGTGAGGATCAGCAAAAACTCCCACAAAGTCGTGAATCTCCAGTTTACTATCCTTGTGGGGACATTTGGTCACAAGTATAGCTAAACATGCCCACACACACTCACACACACACACACACACACACACGCGTATGATCCATGAGTGGTTTGAAGCATGTGCTCTTCCACCTTAAATGGTTTGTCCGGTGGATTCTCCAGTTTCTCGTCCTCCTCCGTCTGGCGTGTGTGTGTGTGTGTGTGTGTTCCTCTTCTGCTGTGTTCATCATCTCAGATCTGCTATCTTTAACTGAAAACACGGAGGTTTCCCTCACGAGCAGTGGGCGGCGAGTGGAGAAGCTCAGGCTCGTGGACCGGAAGATCCCGGAAGAACCACGCAGAGAACGTCATCAGTGACCAGTCCTCCAGAGACCTGAACACACACACACACACACACACCGGTCACTGTCACACACTCACAGAGACCTGAACACACACACCAGTCACTGTCACACACTCACACTCATGCTGAACCTGAACACACACACCAGTCACTGTCACACACTCACAGAGACCTGAACACACACACCAGTCACTGTCACACACTCACAGAGAAACACACACACCGGTCACTGTCACACACTCACAGAGAACTGAACACACACACACACACACACACCGGTCACTGTCACACACTCACAGAGACCTGAACACACACACACACACACACACCGGTCACTGTCACACACTCACAGAGACCTGAACACACACACCAGTCACTGTCACACACTCACACTCATGCTGAACCTGAACACACACACCAGTCACTGTCACACACTCACAGAGAACTGAACACACACACCGGTCACTGTCACACACTCACAGAGAAACACACACACCGGTCACTGTCACACACTCACAGAGAACTGAACACACACACCGGTCACTGTCACACACTCACAGAGAAACACACACACCGGTCACTGTCACACACTCACAGAGAACTGAACACACACACCGGTCACTGTCACACACTCACAGAGAAACACACACACCGGTCACTGTCACACACTCACAGAGAACTGAACACACACACCGGTCACTGTCACACACTCACAGAGAAACACACACACCGGTCACTGTCACACACTCACAGAGAACTGAACACACAGATGATTCTAGGTTTATCACACCTGGATACATAACCAGAGATTTCCTGAGTGTCTGTGTCTGTGTGTCTGTGTGTGTGTGTGTGTGTGACCATGGATACGGTGAAGCTCTGAACACCAGTGCAGCCTCCAGAGAATCAATGAACTTTAAGACAAAAACCTCCTGAGAGCAAACGGCTGAAATACCAAACTACACACTTCCGACAAGTGACATTAAATACCCAACAGGCGGGTCCGTCCACGCTCTACACTGGAGGAGCAGCAGAGGATTCTGGGAAAGAACACGCGGGTCCGTCCACGCTCTACACTGGAGGAGCAGCAGAGGATTCTGGGAAAGAACACGCGGGTCCGTCCACGCTCTACACTGGAGGAGCAGCAGAGGATTCTGGGAAAGAACACGCGGGTCCGTCCACGCTCTACACTGGAGGAGCAGCAGAGGATTCTGGGAAAGAACACGCGGGTCCGTCCACGCTCTACACTGGAGGAGCAGCAGAGGATTCTGGGAAAGAACACGCGGGTCCGTCCACGCTCTACACTGGAGGAGCAGCAGAGGATTCTGGGAAAGAGCACGCGGGTCCGTCCACGCTCTACACTGGAGGAGCAGCAGAGGATTCTGGGAAAGAACACGCGGGTCCGTCCACGCTCTACACTGGAGGAGCAGCAGAGGATTCTGGGAAAGAGCACGCGGGTCCGTCCACGCTCTACACTGGAGGAGCAGCAGAGGATTCTGGGAAAGAACACGCGGGTCCGTCCACGCTCTACACTGGAGGAGCAGCAGAGGATTCTGGGAAAGAGCACGCGGGTCCGTCCACGCTCTACACTGGAGGAGCAGCAGAGGATTCTGGGAAAGAACACGCGGGTCCGTCCACGCTCTACACTGGAGGAGCAGCAGAGGATTCTGGGAAAGAGCACAAGATGAAAAGTTTGACAATCAAGAATGTTTTTGAAGCCGTTTCATACCTATACTAGTCTTACTTGATCTTAGTATTGCGTTCGACAAGATAGACCATAAAATACTCTTAAATCGATTACAAAATTACACTGGTATTCAGGGACAGGTTTAGATAGTGTCTATCAGACCGTTATCATCTCGTCTATTTAAAAGGAGAATATCTAAGATAATGTCAGTAAATTAGGGAGTGCCCCAAGGATCTGTGTTAGGCCCTCTGCTATCTTGCCAAAAGTACTGGGACGTCTGCCTTTACATGCACATGAACTTTAATGACATCCCATTCCTGATCCGTAGGGTTTAATATGGAGTTGCTCCACCCTTTGCATCTATAACAGCTTCAGCTCTTCTGGGAAGGCTTTCCTCAAGGTTTAGGAGTGTGTTTATGGGAATGTTAGACCACTCTTCTAGAAGTGCATTAGTGAGGTCCGGCTCTGATGTTGGACGAGAAGCTCTCAGTCTCGCTCTAGTTCATACCAAAGCTGTTCAGGACTCTGTGCAGGAGTCCAGTTCCTCCACACCAGACTCCTCATCCATGTGTTTATGGTCCTGCTCTGTGCACAGTCATGCTGGAACAGGAGCATCCCCAAACTCTTCCCACAAAGTTAAATGTCTTGGTCTGCTGAAGCATTAAGAGTTCCTTTCACTGGAAATAAGGGGCCAAGTCCTGAAAAACAACCCCACACCATCACCAAATCATTTAAGTTCATTTGTGTTCCTCATTATTGTACACACAGCACCCCATATTGACAGAAAAACACAGAATTGTTGACATTTTTGCACATTTATTAAAAAAGAAAAACTGAAATATCACATGGTCCTAAGTATTCAGACCCTTTGCTGTGACACTCATATATTTAACTCAGGTGCTGTCCATTTCTTCTGATCATCCTTGAGATGGTTCTACACCTTCATTTGAGTCCAGCTGTGTTTGATTATACTGATTGGACTTGATTAGGAAAGCCACACACCTGTCTATATAAGACCTTACAGCTCACAGTGCATGTCAGAGCAAATGAGAATCATGAGGTCAAAGGAACTGCCTGAAGAGCTCAGAGACAGAATTGTGGCAAGGCACAGATCTGGCCAAGGTTACAAAAACATTTCTGCTGCACTTAAGGTTCCTAATCTTGCACCCACCTACATTTATGACCTCCTATCAGGATATGTTCCTACACGCTCCCTCCGCTCTTCCTCGACTGGCCTCCTTGTCACCCCCAAATTCCGCCTCTCCACCATGGGGGCCAGGGCCTTTAGTTGCGCTGCTCCAAGACTTTGGAATGCTCTCCCCTCCCACATTCGACAGGCAGACACAGTCACTTCATTTAAAAAATTGCTAAAGACCTATCTCTTTAAGAAAGCTTTTAATCTTTAAAACTTTTTATTTCTACATCGCCATAGTAACTCTCCTGACACTCTTTATAGTGCTTTCTTCTGGCGGTCTTAGCACTTTTCTGATTTGTTTTATTTGTATCATGTATTAGCCTACAATGAATTTTAATATATTTTAATTTCTTTATTCTTTTATGTCCTCCGAAACATGTAAGATGTCCTTGGGTATTTAGAAAGGCGTCGGCCAAATAAAATGTATTATTATTATTATTATTACTAAGAGCACAGTGGCCTCCATAATCCTTAAATGGAAGACGTTTGGGACGACCAGAACCCTTCCTAGAGCTGGCCGTCCGGCCAAACTGAGCTATCGGGGGAGAAGAGCCTTGGTGAGAGAGGTAAAGAAGAACCCAAAGATCACTGTGGCTGAGCTCCAGAGATGCAGTCGGGAGATGGGAGAAAGTTGTAGTAAGTCAACCATCACTGCAGTCATCCACCAGTCGGGGCTTTATGGCAGAGTGGCCCGACCGAAGCCTCTCCTCAGTGCAAGACACATGAAAGCACACCTGAAGGACTCCAAGATGGTGATAAATAAGATTCTCTGGTCTGATGAGACCAAGATAGAACTTTTTGGCCTTAATTCTAAGCGGTATGTGTGGAGAAAACCAGGCACAGCTCATCACCTGTCCAATACAGTCTCAACAGTGAAGCATGGTGGTGGCAGCATCATGCTGTGGGGGTGTTTTTCAGCTGCAGGGACAGGACGACTGGTTGCAATCGAGGGGAAGATGAATGCGGCCAAGTACAGGGATATCCTGGACGAAAACCTTCTCCAGAGTGCTCTGGACCTCAGACTGGGCCGAAGGTTCACCTTCCAACAAGACAATGACCCTAAGCACACAGCTAAAATAACGAAGGAGTGGCTTCACAACAACTCCGTGACTGTTCTTGAGGTTTAAGCCCTGACTTAAACCCAATTGAGCATCTCTGGAGAGACCTGAAAATGGCTGTCCACCAACGTTTACCATCCAACCTGACAGAACTGGAGAGGATCTGCAAGGAGGAATGGCAGAGGATACCCAAATCCAGGTGTGAAAAACTTGTTGCATCTTTCCCCAAAAGACTCATGGCTGTATTAGATCAAAAGGGTGCTTCTACTAAATCCTGAGCAAGGGGTCTGAATAGGACCATGTGATATTTCAGTCTTTCTTTTTTAATAAATGTGCAAAAATGTCAACAATTCTGTGTTTTTCTGTCAATATGGGGTGCTGTGTGTACAATAATGAGGAACACAAATGAACTTAAATGATTTTAGAAAATGGCTGCAATATAACAAAGAGTGAAAAATTTAAGGGGGTCTGAATACTTTCCGTACCCACTGTAAAATACTGGGTGACCTGTAATTTTCTCCTATTAAATTCAGAGAAGACTGAGGTATTACTTATTGGACCAAAACCCTGTAAACAGAATCTCTTGTATGAACTGTTACCTCAGTTACCTCTACAGTTAAAGACCTGGGTGTTAAAAGCACTATACAAGTAAAAGTGAATTGGATTGAATTGAATAGAGAG
>NC_140216.1:43491030-43496030 GCF_951802725.1 Rutilus rutilus | reverse complement strand
TTCTCCATGAGTGCATTCGCTACACACTCGCCAGCTTTACTTGTTAACATTAGTTAATAACATGAACAAACATTGAAGAGCTGTAACTAATATTAACAAAGATTAATATTTTTCTACAAAACTTGTAGTCCATTATAACATCTACAAAGACAGCCTTCATGCTTTCAATGTGGAACCAGGCAAAGCTAGACAGACTTTCTTCTCAAATATTATAAACAGCAATTTAAACAACACACACACTCGCTACTCCTACAGTCACATTCACATCCAGACTCACAACACTTCTGTTTAGCTGTGCATTTACTGAATGAGCACTGTGCCGCTGTTAGGCAAATAAACTTGCCTTGCCTAATAAATACTGTATCAGATGTATTGCTCATTGTTAGTTCATGTTAGTTAATACATTAATGTTAACTAATGAACCTTATTAGATTAGATTAGATTAGATTAGATTAGATTCAACTTTATTGTCATTACACAAGTACAGGTACAAGGCAACGAAATGCAGTTTAGGTCTAACCAGAAGTGCAATAGCAGCAAGTGCAGGATATACAGTGGTTCCATAAGTGCAGAACATGGATATGTACTGAATAAATATAGAGTTGAATACTATTATAGACAAAAATTTACAGATAGATTGTCCTATGAATATAATATACAGATAACTATTACTGTGAACAGAGTTTACAGCTAGATATGTACTGAATATAATAATATACAGATGGCTATTACTATAAACAGAATGTTTACAGATAGATATGTACTGAATATGATATACAGATGGCTGTTACTATAAACAGAATTTTACAGATAGATATGTACTATGAATATATATACAGATGGCTGTTACTATAAACAGAATGTGAGCATAATATACAGATGGCTATTACTATAAACAGAATTTAACAAATAGATATATGTATAAGTTAGGCTAATGAGCAGTATAACAATGGATTTAAAGTAGTGCAAATAAAGTTTGGACAGAAGCTATCCGAGTGAAAGTGCAGTGGAAAGTAATTGCATATTACAGTTAAGGTACGATATTGCAATGTATATATAAACAGTCGGTACTGTAAATAAACAGTCGGCAGTGCAAATTGAGCATATTCCAGTCAAGGTAGTAGTGCAAGATGCATATGTAAACAGTTGTTACTGTAATAACAGTCAGCAGTGCAAATGAACATTATAGTATTGCAAATAACAAAATGGAGGCAGGTGTGAGGAGGGAGAGGAGAGTCAATCAGTATATGAGGGGAGTGGGATCAATGAGGGTTAGAGTTTAATAAAGAGACAGCTCTGGGGAAAAAACTGTTCTTTAGTCTGCTGGTCCTGGTCCGGAGGCACCTGAAACGCCTGCCGGAGGGCAGGAGAGAAAACAGTCTGTGGGCTGGGTGAGAGGAGTCCTTAAGGATGCTGCGAGCTCGATGCAGACAGCGTTTCCTCTGGATGTGCTCGATGGCAGGTAGTGGAGTCCCAGTGATGCGCTGGGCGGTTTTCACCACCCGCTGCAGTGCCTTGCGCTCTGCAACAGAACAGCTCCCATACCACACTGTAGCACAGTTGGTCAGGATGCTTTCTATTGCACAGCGATAGAAGTTCACCAGGATAGTGGAGGAAAGCTGATTCTTCCTCAGTGTCCTCAGGAAGAAAAGGCGCTGGTGAGCCTTCTTGACCAGGCTGGAGGTGTTGGTTGTCCAGGTCATGTCCGCCGAGATGTGGATCCCCAGGAACTTGAAACTGGAGACACGCTCAACAGCCATTCCATTGATGTGGATGGTGTCGTGTGTGCCTCTTGACACTTTCCTGAAGTCCACGATGAGCTCCTTCGTTTTGGTGGTGTTGAGGAGCTGGTTATTTTCGGTGCACCATGTGGCCAGGTGCTTGATCTCCTCCCTATAGGCAGTCTCATCGTTGTTGCTGATGAGACCAATCACCGTAGTGTCGTCCGCAAACTTGACGATGGAATTAGATCCGTACACAGGCTTGCAGTCGGAGGTGAAGAGGGAGTAGAGGAACGGGCTTAGCACACAGCCCTGTGGTACACCAGTGTTGAGTGTGATGGATGTGGAGCAGTTGGAGCCTGATCGAACATTCTGGGGTCTGTTGGTCAAGAAGTCCAAAATCCAGTTGCACATGGAGGTGTTGAAGCCCAGGTCTCCAAGTTTGGCTATTAACTTAGTTGGGATGACAGTGTTGAATGCTGAGCTTATTGTAAAGTGTTCCCGAGAAATGTTATTTTTTCACATCCTGATCATAATATTTGGAATGAAACAGAAGATGACAGTAAGAACGGCATAAAGAACGTAATCACCAATATATGATTATTTATCTTAATTATGCAATGACTGTCGACACACATCAAACCTCTTCAGCCCGCGAGTAAATGATTGTTTTACACATTTTTATATTTATCAAGCAGCTCGTCAACACGGCTAAAGCTATAATTAAAGTGTATTGTTCTTATTCACACAAAATCACACCGGAAAGAAGTGTGTGAGTGTGTGTTCGTATGCAGATTAGGCCATGAATAGAACAACTGTCACACATTCACTCTCATTCACGGGCGTCCAGGGAGTTTATTCACGCCTCACAGGAATATGAATACACCAGCGTCACACACACTCCTCCAGATACGCTCTCGGCTATCTTTAACTCAACATCACAACTTTGACAAAGAACGGATCATTTTAGCCTTATTTTGGGACAAAATGACCAAAAACACACACTCTGATCACTGCTGTCAAACTCGCTGCTAGGTTACTTGGTTTATTACAAAAATAAATGATATAATAGTCCTGAACTCACACTCACACACACACACCACAGAACAGGTCATGTGGGGTCAGAGGTCATCCTGAGGTCAGGGCTGCCGTCATGTGACGTCTTAAACATGTTTGCTCACGACTAGAAGCGCATCGCTATAGAAACAAGAGAAAACTTTCTCAGATTTATAATTACATTTATCAAGCCTAAAAATATGACAGCAGACAGAAATAGAGAGAGAGGCGTTTCACACGCAGATGTTAGGAAGAACAACAGCTGCTGATGAAGATGAAGACGTGAAGAACGTCACACACTCTTTACTTACTGCAAACACACATCACAGACGGCACACAATAAAGGTTTTGTTCAATAGTTTAACATTCTGACTTCAAACAACTTCACTTACACTTTCTTTTCTGCATGTCTTTTCGTTGGGAAATGTGCTTTCTTTTATTAATGGAAACAATCCTCTTTATGTGTATCGTTAGACAGAACACCAGCATCATCTTCTTGATTCATCATATGAATATCATCAGTTTCTTCAGTGTTGGTGTCAGCGCTGGTGTTCCTTTGGCTTTTCCAGAGTAAACGTCATTCCCTTCAGCCGGTTTCTCACGGTCACACACATCGACTCCTCTATTTCCACACGTGTTTCACTTGTTTTATTGTGCATTTTCTATTCTAAGGCATGTGTGTTTCGCTTTGAGTTTTCTAACCTGACGCTGTGTGTGCCCATTCTTTACTGGTGTGATCTTATAAAGCACTAAAGTTCAGACTCAGTGGACTGGGAACTTCTTTGGCCTCAGTCCGAGTTAAACTCCGTGTTGAAGGTGTTTTATAATCGCTTCCACTGTTGAAACTGAAATCTCTCTCGTTAGAGCCACGATTGCTTTCAATTAGGCAAGTCCAACAGCTCGTCGAGGAGTGTAAACACGGTCTTTTAAACACTCCAGATTTCAAACAGTTCACACACGCGCGCGCGCACACACACAGGCACGCGCAAACACACACACGCACGCACGCACACACACAGGCACGCGCAAACACACACACACACACACGCACGCGCGCACACACACAGGCACGCGCAAACACACGCGTACACACACGCACGCGCAAACACACACGCACGCGCACACATACACGCGCGCGCACACACACACCTCATACAAATCACACCTCATACACACGCACACACACACTCATCTGCTGTCTGACTGTTAATGATTCATTAGCATGAATGGCTGCAGAACATTTAAACTTCACTTTACACACGCATTTATGAAGCACTCTGAATTTCCAAATGCTTTCGATGAATTAAGTGAAACAATAAAGGGCCGAACTCACTCGTTTAATTTCCTCCTCATGAATCCGGTGCATTAATGTTTCATAAGAGGCTCTGAACAACAGCACAAACGAACGCTGACCTTTGACCTCCAGGCTCACAGACGGACACGAGCGTGATGGACGGGTCACACACTCCTCTGTTCTCATGTTTGTTTTGATGGTGTGTTTATTCATAGGACGCTTTTACTTCATTCTGTCTTCCGTTTCTATTCTGATCCTCTCGCGTTTGTCACGGCTCTAATGGAACACACAGATCTGACACACACACACACACACGCCTGCGACACACAATGGAGACGCGAGTTTAGAGCCTCTGGGTTTGAACCCGCAGCATCAGTGAGGTCACTTCCTGTTTGTGTGTTTGTGCATTATGTGTTTGCTGAACTGAGATGTATTTTTATCCAGATGCAGAACTTCATGCGTGATGGATCACAGGTCGCTCACGGATGAGGAAAAACATTAGAAACACTTCAAACTCAGCCTAGATTCATTAAGTGTGTTTGGCGCATTACAGAAACCCTGAGATCTATAACTCCTCCAACAGGCGAATTATTAGCCGTGAGTCACATGACCTTGATTTTCAGATATCATTGTCTAGTCAAGTCTCCATTTATACAGCGCTTTAGCAATATAGATGTTTCACAGCAGCTTTACAGTGATAACAGGAGATTACAGTAACAGAGATTGTTTAGGCTTTACAGCTCTAGAATAAAGTTATTGTCCAGATAAAGTTAGTTTTGATTGATTCACTTCCGTTGTAAAGATCATTAGTTATTAACTTAGGGGCCGCTAACACACACCGTTCTAACAGAAAACACTCAACGCGCTCCGGCTGTTCATTAAAATGAAATCACATCATTCCCTCGTATGACTTGACCTGGCTCATCGTG
>NC_140216.1:43476030-43486030 GCF_951802725.1 Rutilus rutilus | reverse complement strand
GTTCAGAGGTTTGTACTGGAAAACAAGACTGAGGAAGACCATCATTTTACGCAGTTTAAATTCACTTGTTGTGAAACAGTTGTTTAGTGAAAGGAAACATGTGAGTTTGTGAGGTAATAAATAACATGTGACTCACAGATTAATGGGCCGGTTCCTGAAGAGAATACAGCGTCCAGAGAATCGCCCTCATGACAACAGATGGAAGAAGACGAGGGTGGAGGAGGTTTCCATTAGCGTTAGCATTACGTGTTTAAGATCTCAGTCCTCAAACTGACTCACTCTACTCCAGTCTCATGAGTGCCGTATAACTCGCACACATGTGAAAGGTCACGGCGGCGGGCGAAAGCCACACTTCATCTGAGAAGTGTTGAAGAGCTGAACAGTGAAGCTCAGAGAGTCACACACACTCGCCTGCAGATGTTTGAGCAGATCCACACAACATCTGCCCGATTACCCACAATCCCAGCGCACAGGGAACGCTCACGATTCGACACATATCACGATACTGAACTCATGACACGATATTATCGCGATACTCTGAGACATATGGTAAAAGGTTAACAAAAAAATATGTGCAATTGATTAAAATGCTAAATTTGTGTGTGTAAATGAACAGGCTTGGACTTCTGCTGAAACCCAAAGCACAGGACAATAGAGACACCAGAATAACAATATTCATGATTCTGAAGATGAAAATACTGAATTATTGTAGATGAATATGTTTTATCTCTGTCACTGACTAGATATATTTAAAATAATGTTGGACACTTTTACTGGTAACATCAGACATCTGGCATTACAGTATCAGGACACAAATATTCCCCCACTGCATTATTATACATCATATTCAACATTATATATAGCAGTTTAATGTAGTACTGACACTAAAACTCTGAAAACACACACAGTAAGTTTTATTTTAGGTGAACTATCCACGATACATATTGTTGCATTTTTGAATTGCGCTACATTGTGACAGCCCTCCTCTAAACCTCAGCTGACGCTCTGGGAAAGTCTTTTCAAAGTTGCGTTTCAATAACGTCACCTTAGAGTTATCTGGTCTTTAATAATGTTCTCAAAACATTAGCACAAAAACATTATTTATACATCGTTCATGAAGCATTTCTTTTCTGAAATGTTTTAGTTGGACGTTTTTTTTTAAATGTTACTTGTTCAGAGAACGTTCAAAAGTAACGTTCCATAATGTTTGAAGAATGATACAATGTAATGTTCCTTTAACGTTCACAGAACCAAGAGAAAACATTTTTTTAAAACTGAACGTTTTGACCTTTCAGAGAACATTTGGAAATAATGTTTTCATAACTTAATTGTAACACAGTCTTAGAATATTCTTTTGTTGGCTGCGACCCCAAGACATTTCATAACGTCCTCTTAAAAGAGAATCAGAACAGAACACCTTTACTTCTACAGCGCTTCATACAGTTCAGATCGTTTCACAGCAGCTTCTCAGTGAAAAACGGGAAAACCACAGAATCAAATGTAAAAAAGTACAATATTATTACTGCTTGAGAACCAGTTTAAGTCCTGATTGACAACACTAAGATATTACGTTTCAATCATAAACATACGTACTGTGAAATACTGTTCAGTTTGATTATTTGCTATGCTTGTGTGACATCTGTTCATTTCTCGAAGTATATATAAAGTAGGCTTTTCACCAGATTTCCTCTCGCTCTCGCTCTAAAACCAGCAGAATCTCAAACTCAATATTTGTACAGCAGAACTCTGCTCATATCTGTGAATATTTCAGCTTCATATCTGCTCTCGCATCAGAGATAATCAACCAGAAAGTGAGGCGAATTAAAAAAACTCTCTCACACATTCACACCCCTATCAAATGTGTACTTTACTTCACTTTACTTTACTTTACTTTACACTTCACCTTTACTTTACTTTACTTCACACTTCACTGTACTTTACGTTACTTTACACTTTATACTTTATACTTTACACTTTACACTTTACAATTTACACATTGCACTTTACACTTACACTTACACTTTATTTTACTTCACTTTGAACTTTACACTTTGAACTTTACACTTTGAACTTTACACTTTGCGTTACTTTACGTTACTTTACGTTACTTTACATTACGCTACTTTACGCTACTTTACGTTACTTTACGTTGCTTTACGTTGCTTTACGCTACTTTACGCTACTTTACGCTACTTTGCGCTACTTTGCTTTACTTTATGTTGCTTTACTTTACTTTACTTTACTTTACTTTACTTTACTTTACGTTGCTTTACTTTACTTTACTTTACTTTACTTTACGTTACTTTACACTTTGCTTTACTTTTACTTTACTTTTACTTTACTTTTACTTTACCTTTAATTTACGTTACTTTACGTTGCTTTACGTTACTTTGCACTTTGCACTTTGCACTTTACATTTTACATTTTACATTTTACATTTTACATTTTACTTCACTAGGTGCAATGTTCTCTGAACGTTCTGAAACAAGTAGTAACATTTAAAAAACGTCAGACGAACATTTCAACTAAAACATTTCAGAAATAAAATGCTTCATGAACAATATAAATATTGTTTTTGGACTAACGTTTTGAGAACATTATTTAAGATCTATTAATGTTACTTGAAGAAGTTTTCTTCCAGTAACATTAACAAGCAGAACCTTGACAGAATTAGGGTTAGTGAGTAAATGATGACAGAATGATCATCTCTGGGTGAGAACAGCTGAACGCCTGTGAGCTTCAGTGGTTTTTCCCCTGGATGAGTGTATCTGTGTCGGTCAGCATCACTGGCATCAGCTGAAGGGTGTTTTAATGTGTGTTTAACAGCAGAGGCATGAGCCGTGTGCGTCAGGGACTGAAGTGGATCTTCAGAATCCAGTGCATCTAAACACAACAAACTCTAACTGATAAATGTGGAAACCAGCAAATCACTGAATTCTGGATCAGAACGAACTCCTTTTAACGAAACAGACCAAACAGGGGTCTCACACAAACTCAATCCGAACTTCATTGCATCAAAACAAAGAGAGAAAAAATATATAGACTATGTAAACATATGAAATCACATTGACCATACAGCAATTATGAAAATAATCTTAGAATACACAAAAATATTCAAATATGAACACATTCAAATTAACAATCGACACAAAACAAATATGGTCCCAAAACCTACATTTCCCATAATTCCCAGGAAAATATTTAAAGGACACCAGGAAATGCTGCGCTCTTTTAAAGGGGACATATCATGAAGTGCTGTAATCGAGTCTCCGGTGCTTCTACCAACACAAAAAACGTGAAAAGTGAAACCCAGTAAGTTAGGGTTAGCTGTTAGGGTTAGGGTATGTTCTGGTGAGCCTTTCTCTGCAAGCATGTCAGAAAATAAAAATCAACAGATTTCGCTCTCCTTCTGACGTATGAAGAGGATCTTATTATAATATTACCGGCCCTTAATCTGCACGTTTACACACACCAGCCGACATTTGGTTTCACAAGCGACAACAGAGACCAGTTCTAACACAATGATAAAGATCCAGCAAAGCCTGAAACTGTTCTGTGGTTGAGCACAGACGAGCACTGAACACTATTGACCAGAACATGTCACCGCTGTCTTATAAACACCTCAGGAACTGTGGACACTTGTGGAGAAGTTCAACATGATGATGAGATGATCAATGTAACTCCACAACAACTACACAAATGTCTCCACTAACATTCAGAAACTCTTCCTGAGTCTCTCCGTAAGGCTGCACTCGCTACTGGTTATTCTGGGATTCTGGATGTAAAGGCTCCGCCCTCTTCTGAACGGAGGCAGAGCTAAAGCTCATTTGCATTTAAAGGGACACACACACAAACGGCTTGTTTTTGCTCACACCCAAAAAGGGGCAAATTTGACAAGCTGTAATAAATGATCTGAAGATTTTTAGCTGAAATTTCACACACACATTCTGGGGACATCATAGATTTATATTACATCTGGTGAAAAGAGGCATAATATGTCACCTATAACAACAGGCCTCTGACCGACGCTGCAGTCACACATTCGACACACAATCATTCAAAACAATATTAGATAAAAAAAATAAACCCATATCTCTTTCTAATTGTAGTTTCATTAAATGACAAGCATGCGCTCTAGTAATGAAGCATTGCCACTATCACTATTCGTTTTTAATGAGACAATGTATTCATAAAGAGACAATGTAGCCTGAACACACTCAATGTACACACTCTCTGCAGAACACACGCTCTGCAGAACACACTCACTGTAGTACACACTGTACGACACACTCACTGTACATTTTTTTTACATTTTTATTCATTTAGCTGACGCTTTTATCCAAAGCGACTTACAATTGCTATATATGTCAGAGGTCGCACGCCTCTGGAGCAACTAGGGGTTAAGTGTCTTGCTCAGGGACACATTAGTGTCTCACAGTGGATTCGAACCCGGGTCTCTCACACCAAAGGCATGTGTCTTATCCATTGCGCCACACCACCCCTACTGTACGACACACTCACTGTACGACACACTCACTGTACAACACACTCACTGTACAAACATACTCACAGTAGAACACACTCACTGTAGAACACACTCACTGTACAAACACACTCACTGTAGAACACACTCACTGTAGAACACACTCACTGTACAAACACACTCACTGTAGAACACACTCACTGTAAAACACACTCACTGTACAAACACACTCACTGTACAACACACTCACTGTAGAACACACTCACTGTACAACACACTCACTGTACAACACACTCACTGTAGAACACACTCACTGTACGACACACTCACTGTACGACACACTCACTGTACAAACACACTCACTGTAGAACACACTCACTGTAGAACACACTCACTGTACAAACACACTCACTGTACAACACACTCACTGTAGAACACACTCACTGTAGAACACACTCACTGTATGACACACTCACTGTAGAACACACTCACTGTACGACACACTCACTGTAGAACACACTCACTGTATGACACACTCACTGTAGAACACACTCACTGTACGACACACTCACTGTAGAACACACTCACTGTAGAACACACTCACTGTATGACACACTCACTGTAGAACACACTCACTGTAGAACACACTCACTGTGAACACACTCACTGTAGAACACACTCACTGTATGACACACTCACTGTAGAACACACTCACTGTATGACACACTCACTGTAGAACACACTCACTGTATGACACACTCACTGTAGAACACACTCACTGTATGACACACTCACTGTAGAACACACTCACTGTAGAACACACTCACTGTATGACACACTCACTGTAGAACACACTCACTGTATGACACGCTCACTGTAGAACACACTCACTGTATGACACACTCACTGTAGAACACACTCACTGTATGACACACTCACTGTAGAACACACTCACTGTAGAACACACTCACTGTATGACACACTCACTGTAGAACACACTCACTGTATGACACACTCACTGTATGACACACTCACTGTAGAACACACTCACTGTAGAACACACTCACTGTATGACACACTCACTGTAGAACACACTCACTGTATGACACACTCACTGTACGACACACTCACTGTAGGACACACTCACTGTAGAACACACTCACTGTAGAACACACTCACTGTAGAACACACTCACTGTAGAACACACTCACTGTATGACACACTCACTGTAGAACACACTCACTGTATGACACACTCACTGTATGACACACTCACTGTAGAACACACTCACTGTAGAACACACTCACTGTATGACACACTCACTGTAGAACACACTCACTGTATGACACACTCACTGTAGGACACACTCACTGTAGGACACACTCACTGTATGACACACTCACTGTAGAACACACTCACTGTAGAACACACTCACTGTAGGACACACTCACTGTAGGACACACTCACTGTAGAACACACTCACTGTATGACACACTCACTGTAGAACACACTCACTGTACGACACACTCACTGTAGAACACACTCACTGTAGAACACACTCACTGTACAACACACTCACTGTACGACACACTCACTGTACAAACACACTCACTGTAGAACACACTCACTGTAGAACACACTCACTGTAGAACACACTCACTGTACAACACACTCACTGTAGAACACACTCACTGTACAACACACTCACTGTAGAACACACTCACTGTACGACACACTCACTGTACGACACACTCACTGTACGACACACTCACTGTACGACACACTCACTGTACGACACACTCACTGTACGACACACTCACTGTACGACACACTCACTGTACGACACACTCACTGTACAACACACTCACTGTAGAACACACACTGTAGAACACACTCACTGTACAACACACTCACTGTAGAACACACTCACTGTAGAACACACTCACTGTACGTCACACTCACTGTACAACACACTCACTGTACGACACACTCACTGTACGACACACTCACTGTAGAACACACTCACTGTACGTCACACTCACTGTAGAACACACTCACTGTACGACACACTCACTGTATGACACACTCACTGTAGAACACACTCACTGTACGACACACTCACTGTACGACACACTCACTGTACGACACACTCACTGTACGACACACTCACTGTAGAACACACTCACTGTACGACACACTCACTGTACAACACACTCACTGTACGACACACTCACTGTACGACACACTCACTGTAGAACACACTCACTGTACGTCACACTCACTGTAGAACACACTCACTGTAGAACACACTTACTGTAGAACACACTCACTGTAGAACACACTCACTGTAGAACACACTCACTGTACAACACACTCACTGTACGACACACTCACTGTACGACACACTCACTGTACGTCACACTCACTGTATCACTGTACGACACACTCACTGTACGACACACTCACTGTACGACACACTCACTGTACGACACACTCACTGTAGAACACACTCACTGTAGAACACACTCACTGTACGTCACACTCACTGTACAACACACTCACTGTACGACACACTCACTGTACGACACACTCACTGTACGACACACTCACTATACGTCACACTCACTGTACGACACACTCACTGTACGACACACTCACTGTACGTCACACTCACTGTATCACTGTACGACACACTCACTGTACGACACACTCACTGTACGTCACACTCACTGTACGACACACTCACTGTAGAACACACTCACTGTAGAACACACTCACTGTACGTCACACTCACTGTACAACACACTCACTGTACGTCACACTCACTGTACGACACACTCACTGTACGACACACTCACTGTAGAACACACTCACTGTACGTCACACTCACTGTACGACACACTCACTGTACGACACACTCACTGTACGACACACTCACTGTACGACACACTCACTGTACGTCACACTCACTGTACGACACACTCACTGTATGACACACTCACTGTACGTCACACTCACTGTATCACTGTACGACACACTCACTGTACGACACACTCACTGTAGAACACACTCACTGTAGAACACACTCACTGTACGTCACACTCACTGTACAACACACTCACTGTACGTCACACTCACTGTACGACACACTCACTGTAGAACACTCACTGTACGTCACACTCACTGTACGTCACACTCACTGTACGACACACTCACTGTACGACACACTCACTGTACAACACACTCACTGTACGTCACACTCACTGTACGACACACTCATTGTACGACACACTCACTGTACGACACACTCACTGTACGACACACTGACTGCAGAACACACTCTTTGTGAGGCGTCACGTTACATACGTGTGTTCATCGACTCATTTATCAGTGAGATCATCATCATTATGGGTCACTGTACATCATGTGTGCAATTCAGAAAGAACAAGTGCTTTCAAACATCATTAGGGTTTTAATGTTGCTAGCTTTTAAGAGAGCTGTAATTAATGAAGCCAGACTAACCTGGAGCAAATGGAAAAATACCGCAGTAAAAACACTCTTCAGCTCTACATAAGTGTGTTATGCAAAACACAGACTCATTAAACTCATTGCATTAGTTGGCTTATTTATTAATTAAATTAGTTACCTACTGAATTCATCTGGAGGAAATAAGGCCAGCTGTCAATCAAGCGGTTATAAAGTTACAGCACGACACGCCCCCTCAAGCACAAGCCCCGCCCACTACGACTGATTGACAGGAGCCACTAAAATTACAAAAACCCGTAACTGTGACTGAGTGACTTTGAGCAAATGCAGTCACTAATAGAGGGATAGCACAACATTAAAGCGTCGATTAGCACAAATGTTGACAATTATATTAAAACTTCAAGGCCCGGTTTCACAGACAGGGTTTAGATTGAGCCAGGATTAAGTCTTGGAAACCGCTTGGCCTTCTCGCTGCTTTAGCATGATGCTAACTGCGAACAGCAAGAGCATTTAACATTGGAGTTCAACCACAACAGAGTCTTCTGTTAGCATTAGCAATTAGCTTCGATTCACTGCTAATAAACTTGTGTGTCTCATCTTAAAATTTGTACACCATCATATCTATCATATCAACCTGTCAATTATTTGATCAAAGTTTTGCTACTTTGCTACTCACACACACACACTCTCTCTCTCTCTCTCTCTCTCTCTCTCTCTCTCTCTCTTTCTCTCACACACACACACACACTAGAATGTTTTATTGGATCAGTGGCGCAGAATTACAGTAGGAAGTGACTTTTCATTCATAAATCTGAGAGTGTCCTGCGGCGTCGCCCACCGGAGGCCCTGCGTCTGACGTGTGTGTGTGTGTGTGTGAATCACAGTAAGTTATTTAAAGCTGCTGTCTCCATTTAAACACAATAGCAGCATCATGACAAACTTAAGCTGTGATACACGCAAACACACGCACCGCAGGAGATCCGTGCACACGCAGGCCAACACACACACACACACACACACACACACACACACACACACACACACACACACACACACACACACACACACACACAAAAGTGATATTTATAGTTCTCAGCAGTCAGTCTTAATTACAGTGTTTAACATAAATTAAAGAATGATCACTGTTATTACACTAGTGCACACACACACACACACGTTTGTTTTTAGATCTATTTCTATTGATGTTTTATACTGAGCTGATGATGGTTTCTTTTCTCGAAACACATAAATTATTCTACATTTTGTACATTTTCATACGAACATTTTCTTCACACAGAGACTTTCATTACATTTTATCTTCTTTAAGGGACTATCTATAACTCACACACACACACACACACACACACACACACACACACACACACACACACACACACACACACAGTGACATGTTCCGTTGTGTAATGAACGTTTCTGTGCTGTTCTAGCCGGATGTCACACTAATATGAACTCATGTGCGCTGATATTGGCTATATCTGACTGATGGAGCACTGAGCACGACACCAACTCTCGCTGATCTCAGGAGATGTCACAGATCGAGTCACAGATCTTACTGTGGAAGTCTCATCCTCGGAGAACAGACTAAATATATGAGCGGGATGTGAGGGATTCTGGGAATGATGTGTCACACCGTCTCTATCAGAGCAGTTTTAAGCAGTCGGAGAGCGACTGGGATCAGACACACATTAGTCCGCTGCCGTCAGGAGGAGTTTGAGGATCATTAACAATAATGCAAAAACTGACACTTCAAATTAACTTAACAAGTTATCAACACATACTGTTGACTAAATGCAGTCTTTAATAATGTCTAAATATATATACAAAATTCAAAACCTAATACAAGTAAATTATGTCTGAAATCAATGTTTCCAGAAACTAGGGAATACACAGCCATGTTTCTGTATTTAGACGGCCATCTAGTGGTTACACTGTGGTATTACAGATGATAAATTGTGAAAAATTTTAAGCAGTATTTACAGCAGAGACTGAATCCCGTCAAATAGCCGTTAT